>NW_027480471.1:3000000-3271532 GCF_051401765.1 Calliopsis andreniformis | reverse complement strand
GGATTGAGGATGGACCACTGACTGTTGAGGACTGAGGGCTGAAGATTGAGGATTCAGGGTTGAGGATTCAGGATTGAGGTTTGAGGACTGAGGATTGAGGATTGAGGAGTGAGGATTGAGGATTGAGGATTGAGGATTGAAGACTGAGGATCGGGTATTGATGATTGAACATTGAGGATTGAGGATTGAGGATTGAGGATTGAGGATTGAGGATTGAAGGTTGAATGTTGATGAATGACGATTGAGGATTGAGGATTGAAGGTCGTGGATTGAGGACGAGGACTGAGGGTTGAGTATTGATACTTGAGGCCTGAGGATTGAGGATTGAGGATTGCGAATTGAGGATTGAGGATTTAAGATTGAGGATTGGGTATTGAAGATTGAAGATTGAGCATTGAGGATTGAGGACAGAGGATTGAGGGTTGGAGATTGAGAATTGAGGATTGAAGATTGACGATTGAGGATTGAGGATTGAGGATTGAGGATAGAGGATTGAGGATTGAGGATTGAAGATTGAGTATTGAGGATTGAAGATTGAGGATTGAGGATTGAGGATACAGAATTGAGGATTGAAGATTGAGTACTGAAGATTGAAGATTGAGGATTGAGGATTGAGGATTGAGGATTGACGATTGAGGATTGAAGATTGAGTATTGAGGATTGAAGATTGAGGATTGAGGATTGAGGATTGAGGATTGAGGATTGAAGATTGAGTACTGAGGATTGAAGATTAAGATTGAGGATTGAGGATTGAGGACTGAGGATTGAGGATTGAGGATTGAAGGTTCAGTATTGAGGATTGAAGATTGAGAATTGAGGATTGAGGATTGAACATTGAGGACTGAGCGTTCAGGGTTGAGTGATGAGAATTGATGTTTCTGGATAGAGATTTGATGATTGCAGATTGAGTATTGAGTATTGAAAACTGTGAATTGATGATATTCTATTGAGGATTGAGGATTGACAACTGATTGTTGAGGACTGAGGGCTGAAGCTTGAGGATTCAGGATTGAGGATTCAGAATTGAGGTTTGAGGAGAGAGTACTGAGGATTGAGGATTGAGGAATGAGAATTGAGGATTGAGGATTGAGGAGTGAAGATTGAGGATTGGCTGTTGAGGATTGAACATTGAGGATTGAGGATTGAGTATTGAGGATTGAGGATTGAAGGTTGAATATTGATGAATGAAGATTGAGGATTGAGGATAGAGGGTTGTGGATTGAGAACGAGGACTGAGGGTTGAGTGTTGATGCCTGAGGTCTGAGAATTGAGGATTGAGGATTGCGAACTGAGGATTGAGGATTGAGGATTGAAGATTGAGGATTGGGTATTGAGGATTGAAGAATGAGGATTGAAGAATGAGGATTGGGGATTGAGTATTGAGGATTGAGGATTGAACATTGAGTATTGAGGACTGAATATTGAGGATTGAGGATTGCGAAATGAGGATTGAGGATTGAAGATTGAAGATTGAGGATTGGGTATTGAGCATTGAGGATTGAGGATTGAATATTGAGTATTGAGGATTGAGGATTGAGGATTGAGGATTGAAGATTGAGTATTGAGGATTGAAGATTGTGGATTGAGGATTGAGGATTGAGGATTGAGGATTGAGGATTGAGGATTGAAGATTGAGGATTGAGGATTGAGGATTGAGGATTGAGGGTTGTGGATTGTGGACGAGGACTGAGGGTTGAATATTTATGATTGAGCTCTGAGGATTGAGGATTGAGGATTCAGAATTGAGGATTGAGGATTGAGGATTGAGGATTGAAGATTGAGTATTGAGGATTGAAGGTTGAGCATTGAGGATTGAGGATTGAGGATTGAGGATTGAGGATTGAAGATTGAGTATTGAGGATTGAAGATTAAGATTGAGGATTCAGGGTTGAGGATTTAGGGTTGATGATTGAGGATTGGGGACTGAGTATTGAGGGTTGAGTGATGAGAATTGATGTTTGTGGATAGAGATCTGAAGATTGCAGATTGAGTATTGAGTATTGAAAACTGTGAATTGAGGATATTGTATTGAGGATTCAGGATTGGCAACTGATTGTTGAGGACTCAGGGCTGAAGATTGAGGATTCAGGATTGAGGATTGAAGATTGAGGATTGGGTATTGAGGATTGAGGATTGAGGATTGAAGATTGAGGATTGCGGATTGAGGATTGAAGATTGAGTATTGAGGATTGAGGATTGAGGATGAGGGCTGAGGGTTGAGGATTGAGGTTTGAGGACCGAGGACAGAGGATTGAGGATTGAGAGTTGAGGATTGAGGATTGAGGGTTGAATTCTGAGGATTGGGTATTGATGATCGAAGAATGAGGATTGAGGATTGAAGATTGAGTACTGAGGATTGAAGATTAAGAGTGAGGATTGAGGATTGAGGACAGAGGATTGAGGATTGAGGATTGAAGGTTCAGTATTGAGGATAGAAGATTGAGAATTGAGGATTGAGGGTTGAACATTGAGGACTGAGTGTTGAGGGTTGAGTGATGAGGATTGATGTTTGTGGATAGAGATTTGAAGATTGCAGATTGAGTATTGAGTACTGAAAACTGTGAATTGAGTATATTCTATTGAGGACTGAGGATTGACAACCGATTGTCGAGGACTGAGGGCTGAAGATTGAGGGCTCCGGATTGAGGATTCAGAACTGAAATTTGAGCACTGAGCATTGAGGATTGAAGATTGAGTATTGAGGATTGAAGATTGAGAATTGAGGATTGAGGATTGAGGATTGAGGGTGAGGGCTGAGGGTTGAGGGTTGAGTTTTGAGGACTGAGGACTGAGGATTGAGGATTGAGAATTGAGGATTGAGGATCGAGGGTTGAAGATTGAGGATTGGGTATTGAGGATTGAAGAATGAGGATTGAGGACTGAGGATTGAGGATTGAGGATTGAGGATTGAAGATTGACGATCGAGGATTGAGAATTGAGGATTGAGTATTGAGGATTGAGGATTGAAGATTGAGTATTGAGGATTGAAGGTTGAGGATTGTGGATTGAGGATTGAGGATTGAGGATTGAAAATTGCGGATTGCGGACTGTGTGTTGAGGGTTGAATGATGAGAATTGATGTTTGTGTATAGAGATTTGAAGATTGCAGATTGGGTATTGAGTATTGAAAAGTGTGAATTGATGATATTCTATTGAGGATTGAGGATTGACAACTGATTGTTGAGGACTGAGGGCTGAAGCTTGAGGATTCAGGATTGAGGATTCAGAATTGAGGTTTGAGGAGAGAGGACTGAGGATTGAGGATTGAGGAATGAGAATTGAGGATTGAGGATTGAGGAGTGAAGATTGAGGATTGGCTGTTGAGGATTGAACATTGAGGATTGAGGGTTGAGTATTGAGGATTGAGGATTGAAGGTTGAATATTGATGAATGAAGATTGAGGATTGAGGGTTGAGGGTTGTGGATTGAGAACGAGGACTGAGGGTTGAGTGTTGATGCCTGAGGTCTGAGAATTGAGGATTGAGGATTGCGAAGTGAGGATTGAGGATTGAGGATTGAAGATTGAGGATTGGGTATTGAGGATTGAAGAATGAGGATTGAAGAATGAGGATTGGGGATTGAGTATTGAGGATTGAGGATTGAACATTGAGTATTGAGGATTGAATATTGAGGATTGAGGATTGAGGATTGAGGATTGAGGATTGAAGATTGAGCATTGAGGATTGAAGATTGAGGATTGGGGATTGAGGATTGAGGATTGAGGGTTGAGGATTGAAGATTGAGGATTGAGGATTGAGGATTGATGATTGAGGGTTGTGGATTGAGGACGAGGACTGAGGGTTGAACATTTATGTTTGAGGTCTGAGGATTGAGGATTGAGGATTGAGAATTGAGGATTGAGGATTGAGGATTGAAGATTGAGGATTGGGTATTGAGGATTGAGGATTGAGGATTGAAGATTGAGGATAGGGTATTGAGGATTGAAGAATGATGATTGAGAATTGAGGATTGAGGATTGAGGATTGAATATTGAGTATTGAGGATTGAAGATCGACTGTTGAGGATTGCGAATTGAGGATTGAGGGTTGGGGATTCAGGATTGAAGATTGAGTATTGAGGATTGAAGGTTGAGGATTGTGGATTGAGGATTGAGGATTGAGGCTTGAATATTGAGGATTGGGGACTGAGTGTTGAGGGTTGAGTGATGAGAATTGATGTTTGTGGATAGAGATTTGAAGATTGCAGGTTGAGTATTGAGTATTGTAAACTGTGAAATCATGATATTCTATTGAGGATTGAGGATGGACCACTGATTGTTGAGGACTGAGGGCTGAAGATTGAGGATTCAGGATTGAGGATTCAGGATTGAGGTTTCAGGACTGAGGATTGAGGATTGAGGATTGAGGATTGAGGATTGAGGATTGAGGATTGAGGATTGAAGCCTGAGGATCGGGTAAGTAGGATTGAACATTGAGGATTGAGGATTGAGGATTGATGATTGAGGATTGAGGATTGAAGACTGAGGATTGGGTAATGAGGTTTGAACATTGAGGATTGAGGATTGAGGTTTGAGGAGTGAAGATTGCGGATTGAGGATTCAGAATTGAGGATCGAGGATTGAGGATTGAAGTTTGAATATTGATGATTAAAGATTGAGGGTTGAGGATTGAGGGTTGTGGATTGAGGACGAGGACTGAGTGTTGAATATTGATGTCTGAGGTCTGAGGATTGAGGATTGAGAATTGAGAATTGAGGATTGAGGATAGAAGATTGAGGATTGGGTATTGAGGATTGACGAATGAGTATTGAGGATTGCGGATTGAGGATTGAAGATTGAGTATTGAGGATTGAAGACTGAGGATTGAGTATTGAGGATTGAGGACTAAGGACGGAGGATTGAGGATCTAGAATTGAGGATTGAGGATTGAGGATTGAAGATTGAGGATTGGGTATTGAGGATTGAAGAATGAGGATAGAGGATTTAGGATTGAGGATTGAAGATTGAGGATTGGGTATTGAGGATTGAAGAATGAGGATTGAAGAATGAGGATTGGGGATTGAGTATTGAGGATTGAGGATTGGGTATTGAGGATTGAAGAATGAGGATTGAAGAATGAGGATTGGGGATTGAGTATTGAGGATTGAGGATTGAACATTGAGTATTGAGGATTGAATATTGAGGATTGAGGATTGAGGATTGAGGATTGAGGATTGAAGATTGAGCATTGAGGATTGAAGATTGAGGATTGGGGATTGAGGATTGAGGATTGAGGGTTGAGGATTGAAGATTGAGGATTGAGGATTGAGGATTGATGATTGAGGGTTGTGGATTGAGGACGAGGACTGAGGGTTGAACATTTATGTTTGAGGTCTGAGGATTGAGGATTGAGGATTGAGAATTGAGGATTGAGGATTGCGGATTGAAGATTGAGGATTGGGTATTGAGGATTGAGGATTGAGGATTGAAGATTGAGGATAGGGTATTGAGGATTGAAGAATGATGATTGAGAATTGAGGATTGAGGATTGAGGATTGAATATTGAGTATTGAGGATTGAAGATCGACTGTTGAGGATTGCGAATTGAGGATTGAGGGTTGGGGATTCAGGATTGAAGATTGAGTATTGAGGATTGAAGGTTGAGGATTGTGGATTGAGGATTGAGGATTGAGGCTTGAATATTGAGGATTGGGGACTGAGTGTTGAGGGTTGAGTGATGAGAATTGATGTTTGTGGATAGAGATTTGAAGATTGCAGGTTGAGTATTGAGTATTGTAAACTGTGAAATCATGATATTCTATTGAGGATTGAGGATGGACCACTGATTGTTGAGGACTGAGGGCTGAAGATTGAGGATTCAGGATTGAGGATTCAGGATTGAGGTTTCAGGACTGAGGATTGAGGATTGAGTATTGAGGATTGAGGATTGAGGATTGAGGATTGAAGCCTGAGGATCGGGTAAGTAGGATTGAACATTGAGGATTGAGGATTGAGGATTGATGATTGAGGATTGAGGATTGAAGACTGAGGATTGGGTAATGAGGTTTGAACATTGAGGATTGAGGATTGAGGTTTGAGGAGTGAAGATTGCGGATTGAGGATTCAGAATTGAGGATCGAGGATTGAGGATTGAAGTTTGAATATTGATGATTAAAGATTGAGGGTTGAGGATTGAGGGTTGTGGATTGAGGACGAGGACTGAGTGTTGAATATTGATGTCTGAGGTCTGAGGATTGAGGATTGAGAATTGAGAATTGAGGATTGAGGATAGAAGATTGAGGATTGGGTATTGAGGATTGACGAATGAGTATTGAGGATTGCGGATTGAGGATTGAAGATTGAGTATTGAGGATTGAAGACTGAGGATTGAGTATTGAGGATTGAGGACTAAGGACGGAGGATTGAGGATCTAGAATTGAGGATTGAGGATTGAGGATTGAAGATTGAGGATTGGGTATTGAGGATTGAAGAATGAGGATAGAGGATTTAGGATTGAGGATTGAAGATTGAAGATTGAGAATTGAGGATTGAAGATTGACGATCGAGGATTGAGAATTGAGGATTGAGTATTGAGGATTGAGGATTGAAGATTGAGTATTGAGGATTGAAGGTTGAGGATTGTGGATTGAGGATTGAGGATTGAGGATTGAAAATTGAGGATTGGGGACTGAATGTTGAGGGTTGAATGATGAGAATTGATGTTTGTGGATAGAGATTTGAAGATTGCAGATTGAGTATTGAGTATTGAAAACTGTGAATTGATGATATTCTATTGAGGATTGAGGATTGACAACTGATTGTTGAGGACTGAGGGCTGAAGCTTGAGGATTCTGGATTGAGGATTCAGGATTGAGGTTTGAGGAGAGAGGACTGAGGATTGAGGATTGAGGATTGAGGATTGAGAATTGAGGATTGAGGATTGAGGATTGAAGATTGCGGAATGGCTGTTGAGGATTTAACATTGAGGATTGAGAATTGAGGATTGAGGATTGAGGATTCAAGGTTGAATATTGATGAATGAAGATTGAGGATTGAGGATTGTGGGTTGTGGATTGAGAACGAGGACTGAGGGCTGAGTGTTGATGCCTGAGGTCTGAGGATTGAGGATTGAGGATTGCGAACTGAGGATTGAGGATTGAAGATTGAAGATTGAGGATTGGGTATTGAGTATTGAGGATTGAGGATTGAATATTGAGTATTGAGGATTGAGGATTGAGGATTGAGGATTGAAGATTGAGTATTGAGGATTGAAGATTGAGGATTGAGGATTGAGGATTGAGGATTAAGGATTGAGGATTGAGGATTGAAGATTGAGGATTGAGGATTGAGGATTGAGGATTGAGGGTTGTGGATTGTGGACGAGGACTGAGGGTTGAATGTTTATGATTGAGCTCTCAGGATTGAGGATTGAGGATTGAGGATTGAAGATTGAGTATTGAGGATTGAAGATTAAGATTGAGGATTGAGGGTTGAGGATTTAGGGTTGATGATTGAGGATTGGGGACTGAGTATTGAGGGTTGAGTGATGAGAATTGATGTTTGTGGATAGAGATCTGAAGATTGCAGATTGAGTATTGAGTATTGAAAACTGTGAGTTGAGGATATTGTATTGAGGATTCAGGATTGGCAACTGATTGTTGAGGACTCAGGGCTGAAGATTGAGGATTCAGGATTGAGGATTCAGGATTGAGGTTTGAGGTCTGAGGATTGAGGATTGAGGATTGAGGATTGCGGATTGAGGATTGAAGATTGAGTATTGAGGATTGAAGATTGAGGATTGAGGATTGAGGATCGAAGAATGAGGATTGAGGATTGAGGACTGAGGATTGAGGATTGAATATTGAGTATTGAGGATTGAAGATTGAGTATTGAGGATTGCGAATTGGGGATTGAGGATTGAGGATTGAGGATTGAAGATTGAGTATTGAGGATTGAAGGTTGAGGATTGTGGATAGAGGATTGAGGATTGAGGCTTGAATATTGAGGATTGGGGACTGAGTGTTGAGGGTTGAGTGATGAGAATTGATGTTTGTGGATAGAGATTTGAAGATTGCAGGTTGAGTATTGAGTATTGAAGACTGTGAATTCATGATATTCTATTGAGGATTGAGGTTTGACCATTGATTGTTGAGGACTGAGGGCTGAAGATTGAAGATTCAGGATTGAGGATTCAGGATTGAGGTTTGAGGACTGAGGATTGAGGATTGAGGATTGAGGATTGAGGATTGAGGATTGAGGATTGGGGACTGAGGATCGGGTATTGAGGATTGAACATTGAGGATTGAGGATTGAGGATTGAGGATTGAGGATTGAGGATTGAAGGTTGAATATTGATGAATGAAGATTGAGGATTGAGGATTGAAGGTCGTGGGTTGAGGCCGAGGACTGAGGGTTGAGTATTGATACTTGAGGCCTGAGGATTGAGGATTGAGGATTGCGAATTGAGGATTGAGGATTTAAGATTGAGGATTGGGTACTGAGGATTGAAGAATGAGGATTGAGGATTGACGACAGAGGATTGAGGATTGAAGATTGAGTATTGAGGATTGAAGATTGACGATTGAGGATTGAGGATTGAGGATTGAGGATTGAGGATTGAAGATTGAGGATTGAGGATTGAGGATTGAGGATTGAGGGTTGTGGATTGAGGACGAGGACTGAGGGTTGAATATTTATGATTGAGGTCTGAGGACTGAGGATTGAGGATTGAGGATTGAGAATTGAGGATTGAGGATTGAGGATTGAAGATTGAGGATTGGGTATTGATAATAGAGGATTGAGGATTGAAGATTGAGGGTAGGGTATTGAGGATTGAAGAATGATTATTGAGGTTTGAGGATTGAGGATTGAGGATTGAATGTTGAGTATTGAGGATTGAAGATCGACTATTGAGGATTGCGAATTGAGGATTGAGGGTTGGGGATTGAGGATTGAAGATTGAGTATTGAGGATTGAAGGTTGAGGATTGTGGATTGAGGATTGAGGATTGAGGCTTGAATATTGAGGATTGGGGACTGAGAGTTGAGGGTTGAGTGATGAGGATTGATGTTTGTGGATAGAGATTTGAAGATTGCAGGTTGAGTATTGAGTATTGAAAGCTGTGAGATCATGATATTCTATTGAGGATTGAGGATGGACCACTAATTGTTGAGGACTGAGGCCTGAAGATTGAGGATTCAGGATTGAGGATTCAGGATTGAGGTTTGAGGACTGAGGATTGAGGATTGAGGATTGAGGATTGAGGATTGAGGATTGAGGATTGAAGACTGAGGATTGGGTATTGAGGTTTGAACATTGAGGATTGAGGATTGAGGTTTGAGGAGTGAAGATTGAGGATTGAGGATTGAGGATTGAGGATCGAGGATTGAGGATTGAAGATTGAATATTGATTATTAAAGATTGAGGGTTGAGGATTGAGGGTTGTGGATTGAGGACGAGGACTGAGTGTTGAATATTGATGTCTGAGGACTGAGGATTGAGGATTGAGAATTGAGAATTGAGAATTGAGGATTGAGGATTGAAGATTGAGGATTGGGTATTGAGGATTGACGAATGAGGATTGAGGATTGCGGATTGATAATTGAAGATTGAGTATTGAGGGTTGAAGATTGAGGATTGAGGATTGAGGATTGAGGATTGGGGATTGAGGATTGCGAACTGAAGATTCAGTATTGAGGATTGAAGATTCAGAATTGAGGATGAGGATTGAACATTGAGTACTGAGTGTTGAGGGTTGAGTGATGAGAATTTATGTTTCTGGATAGTGAATTGAAGATTGCAGATTGAGTATTGAGTAGTGAAAACTGTGAATTGAGGATATTCTATTGAGGATTGAGGATTGACAACTGAATGTTGAGGACTGAGGGCTGAAGATTGAGGATTCAGGATTGAGGATTCAGAATTGAGGTTTGAGGACTGAGGATTGAGGATTGAAGATTGAGTATTGAGGATTGAAGATTGAGGATTGAGGATTGAGGATTGAGGATTGAGGATTGAGAATGAGGGCTGAGGGTTGAGGACTGAGGTTTGAGGACTAAGGACAGAGGATTGAGGATTGATAATTGAGGATTGAGGATTGAGGATTGAAGATTGAGGATTGGGTATTGAGGATCGCAGAATGAGGATTGAGGATTGAAGATTGAGTACTGAGGATTGAAGATTAAGAGTGAGGATTGAGGATTGAGGACTGAGGATTGAGGATTGAGGATTGAAGGTTCAGTATTGAGGATAGAAGATTGAGAATTGAGGATTGAGGGTTGAACATTGAGGACTGAGTGTTGAGGGTTGAGTGATGAGAATTGATGTTTGTGGATAGAGGTTTGAAGATTGCAGATTGAGTATTGAGTATTGAAAACTGTGAATTGAGATATTCTATTGAGGATTGAGGATTGACAACCGATTGTTGAGGACTGAGGGCTGAAGATTGAGGGTTCCGGATTGAGGATTCAGAATTGAAATTTGAGGACTGAGCATTGAGGATTGAAGATTGAGTATTGGGGATTGAAGATTGAGAATTGAGGATTCAAGATTGACGATCGAGGATTGAGAATTGAGGATTGAGTATTGAGGATTGAGGATTGAAGATTGAGTATTGAGGATTGAAGGTTGAGGATTGTGGATTGAGGATTGAGGATTGAGGATTGAATAGTGAGGATTGGGGACTGAGTGTTGAGGGTTGAATGATGAGAATTGATGTTTGTGGATAGAGATTTGAAGATTGCAGATTGAGTATTGAGTATTGAAAACTGTGAAATCATGAAATTCTATTGAGGATTGAGGATGGACCACTGATTGTTGAGGACTGAGGGCTGAAGATTGAGGATTCAGGATTGAGGATTCAGGATTGAGGTTTGAGGACTGAGGATTGAGGATTGAGGATTGAGGATTGAGGATTGAGGATTGAGAATTGAGGATTGAGGATTGAGGATTGAAGATTGAGGATTGGCTGTTGAGGATTGAACATTGAGGATTGAGGATTGAGGATTGAGGATTGATATTGATGAATGAAGATTGAGGATTGAGGATTGAATGTCGTGGATTTAGGACGAGGTCTGAGGGTTGATTATTGATACTTGAGGCCAGAGGATTGAGGATTGAGGGTTGCGAATTGAGGATTGAGGATTTAAGATTGAGGATTGGGTATTGAGGATTGAAGAATGAGGATTGAGGATTGAGGACAGAGGATTGAGGATTGAAGATTGAGTATTGAGGATTGAAGATTGACGATCGAGGATTGCGGATTGAGGATTGAGGATTGAGGATTTAGGATTGAGGATTGAGGATTGAGTGTTGAGGATTGAAGATTGAGGATTGAGGATTGAGGGTTGAGGATTGAAGATTAAGATTGAGGATTGAGGATTGAGGAGTGAGGATTGAGGATTGAGGATTGAAGATTGTGTATTGAGGATTGAAGATTGAGGATTGAGGATTGAGGATTGAGGATTGAGGATTGAAGATTGAGTACTGAGGATTGAAGATTAAGATTGAGGATTGAGGATTGAGGACTGAGGATGGAGGATTGACGATTGAAGGTTCAGTATTGGGGATTGAAGATTGAGTATTGAGGATTGAGGATTGAACATTGAGGACTGAGTGTTGAGGGTTGAGTGATGAGAATTGATGTTTGTGGATAGAGATTTGAAGATTGCATATTGAGTATTGAGTATTGAAAACTGTGAATTGAGTATATTCTATTGAGGATTGAGGATTGACAACTGATTGTTGAGGACTGAGGGCTGAAGATTGAGGGTTCCGCATTGAGGATTCAGAATTGAAATTTGAGGATTGAGGATTGAGGATTGAGGATTGAAGATTGAGGATTGGGGATTGAGGATTGAAGATTGAGTATTGAGGATTGAGGATTGAGGATTGAGGAGTGAGGATTGAGGATTGAGGATTGAAGGTTGAGTACTGAGGATTGAAGATTAAGATTGAGGATTGAGGATTGAGGACTGACGATTGAGGATTGAGGATTGAAGGTTCAGTATTGAGGATTGAAGATTGAGAATTGAGGATTGAGGATTGAACATTGAGGACTGAGTGTTGAGGGTTGAGTGATGAGAATTGATGTTTGTGTATAGAGATTTGAAGATTGCAGATTGAGTATTGAGTATTCAAAACTGTGAATTGAGTATATTGTATTGAGGATTGAGGATTGACAACTGATTGTTGAGGACTGAGGGCTGAAGATAGAGTGTTCCGGATTGAGGATTCAGAATTGAAATTTGAGGACTGAGCATTGAGGATTGAAGATTGAGTATTGAGGATTGAAGATTGAGAATTGACGATTGAGGATTGAGGATTGAGGATGAGGGCTGAGGGTTGAGGATTGAGGTTTGAGGACTGAGGACTGAGGATTGAGGATTGAGAATTGAGGATTGAGGATTGGGGGTTGAAGATTGAGGATTGGGTATTGAGGATTGAAGAATGAGGATTGAGGATTGAGGATTGAGGATTGAGGATTGAAGATTGAGTATTGAGGATTGAAGATTGACGATCGAGGATTGAGAATTGAGGATTGAGTACTGAGGATTCAGGATTGAAGATTGAGTATTGAGGATTGAAGGTTGAGGATTGTGGATTGAGGACTGAGGATTGAGGATTGAATATTGAGGATTGGGGACAGAGTGTTGAGGGTTGAATGATGAGAATTGATGTTTGTGGATAGAGATTTGATGATTGCAGATTGAGTATTAAGTATTGAAAACTGTGAATTGATGATATTCTATTGAGGATTGAGGATTGACAACTGATTGTTGAGGACTGAGTGCTGAAGCTTGAGGATTCAGGATCGAGGATTCAGGATTGAGGTTTGAGGAGAGAGGACTGAGGATTAAGGATTGAGGATTGTGAATTGAGGATTGAGGATTGAGGATTGAAGATTGAGGATTGGCTGTTGAGGATTGAACATTGAGGATTGAGGATTGAGGATTGAGGATTGAGGATTGAAGGTTGAATATCGATGAATGGAGATTGAGGATTGAGGATTGAGGGTTGTGGATTGAGAGCGAGGACTGAGGGTTGAGTGTTGATGCCTGAGGCCCGAGGATTGAGGATTGAGGATTGCGAACTGATTACTGAGGATTGAGGATTGAAGATTGAGGATTGGGTATTGAGGATTGAAGAATGAGGATTGAAGAATGAGGATTGGGGATTGTGTATTGAGGATTGAGGGTTGAATATTGAGTATTGAGGATTGAATATTGAGGATTGAGCGTTGAGGATTGAGGATTGATGATTGAGGATTGAAGATTGAGTATTGAGGATTGGAGATTGAGGATTGAGGATTGAGGATTGAGGATTGAGGATTGAGGATTGAGGATTGAAGATTGAGGATTGAGGATAGAGGGTTGAGGATTGAGGATTGTGGATTGAGGACGAGGACTGAGGGTTGAATATTTATGTTTGAGGTCTGAGGATTGAGGATTGAGGATTGAGAATTGAGGATTGAGGATTGAGGATTGAAGATTGAGGATTGGGTATTGAGGATTGAGGATTGAGGATTGAAGATTGAGGATAGGGTATCGAGGATTGAAGGATGATGATTGAGGATTGAGGATTGAGGATTGAGGATTGAATATTGAGTATTGAGGATTGAAGATCGACTATTGAGGATTGCGGATTGAGGATTGAGGGTTGGGGATTGAGGATTGAAGATTGAGTATTGAGGATAGAAGGTTGAGGATTGTTGATTGAGGATTGAGGATTGAGGCTTGAATATTGAGGATTGGGGACTGAGGATTGAGGATTGAAGACTGAGGGTTGGGTATTGAGGTTTGAACATTGACGATTGATGATTGAGGTTTGAGGAGTGAAGATTGAGGATTGAGGATTGAGGATTGAGGATCGAGTGTTGAGGGTTGAAGATCGAATATTGATGATTAAAGGTTGAGGGTTGAGGATTAAGGGTTGTGGATTGAGGACGAGGACTGAGTGTTGAATTTAGGTGTCTGAGGTCTGAGGATTGAGGATTGAGAATTGAGAATTGAGGATTGAGGATTGAAGATTTAGGATTGGGTATTGAGGATCGAAGAATGAGGATTGAGGATTGAGGATTGAGGATTGAGGATTGAGGATTGAATATTGATTATTGAGGATTGAAGATTGACTATTGAGGATTGCGAATTGAGGATTGAGGATTGAGGATTGAGGATTGAAGATTGAGTATTGAGGATTGAAGGTTGAGGATTGTGGATTGAGGATTGAGGATTGAGGCTTGAATATTGAGGATTGGGGCTGAGTGTTGAGGGTTGAGTGATGAGAATTGATGTTTGTGGATAGAGATTTGAAGATTGCAGGTTGAGTATTGAGTATTGAAAGCTGTGAGATCATGATATTCTATTGAGGATTGAGGATGGACCACTAATTGTTGAGGACTGAGGCCTGAAGATTGAGGATTCAGGATTGAGGATTCAGGATTGAGGTTTGAGGACTGAGGATTGAGGATTGAGGATTGAGGATTGAGGATTGAGGATTGAGGATTGAAGACTGAGGATTGGGTATTGAGGTTTGAACATTGAGGATTGAGGATTGAGGTTTGAGGAGTGAAGATTGAGGATTGAGGATTGAGGATTGAGGATCGAGGATTGAGGATTGAAGATTGAATATTGATTATTAAAGATTGAGGGTTGAGGATTGAGGGTTGTGGATTGAGGACGAGGACTGAGTGTTGAATATTGATGTCTGAGGACTGAGGATTGAGGATTGAGAATTGAGAATTGAGAATTGAGGATTGAGGATTGAAGATTGAGGATTGGGTATTGAGGATTGACGAATGAGGATTGAGGATTGCGGATTGATAATTGAAGATTGAGTATTGAGGGTTGAAGATTGAGGATTGAGGATTGAGGATTGAGGATTGGGGATTGAGGATTGCGAACTGAAGATTCAGTATTGAGGATTGAAGATTCAGAATTGAGGATGAGGATTGAACATTGAGTACTGAGTGTTGAGGGTTGAGTGATGAGAATTTATGTTTCTGGATAGTGAATTGAAGATTGCAGATTGAGTATTGAGTAGTGAAAACTGTGAATTGAGGATATTCTATTGAGGATTGAGGATTGACAACTGAATGTTGAGGACTGAGGGCTGAAGATTGAGGATTCAGGATTGAGGATTCAGAATTGAGGTTTGAGGACTGAGGATTGAGGATTGAAGATTGAGTATTGAGGATTGAAGATTGAGGATTGAGGATTGAGGATTGAGGATTGAGGATTGAGAATGAGGGCTGAGGGTTGAGGACTGAGGTTTGAGGACTAAGGACAGAGGATTGAGGATTGATAATTGAGGATTGAGGATTGAGGATTGAAGATTGAGGATTGGGTATTGAGGATCGCAGAATGAGGATTGAGGATTGAAGATTGAGTACTGAGGATTGAAGATTAAGAGTGAGGATTGAGGATTGAGGACTGAGGATTGAGGATTGAGGATTGAAGGTTCAGTATTGAGGATAGAAGATTGAGAATTGAGGATTGAGGGTTGAACATTGAGGACTGAGTGTTGAGGGTTGAGTGATGAGAATTGATGTTTGTGGATAGAGGTTTGAAGATTGCAGATTGAGTATTGAGTATTGAAAACTGTGAATTGAGATATTCTATTGAGGATTGAGGATTGACAACCGATTGTTGAGGACTGAGGGCTGAAGATTGAGGGTTCCGGATTGAGGATTCAGAATTGAAATTTGAGGACTGAGCATTGAGGATTGAAGATTGAGTATTGGGGATTGAAGATTGAGAATTGAGGATTCAAGATTGACGATCGAGGATTGAGAATTGAGGATTGAGTATTGAGGATTGAGGATTGAAGATTGAGTATTGAGGATTGAAGGTTGAGGATTGTGGATTGAGGATTGAGGATTGAGGATTGAATAGTGAGGATTGGGGACTGAGTGTTGAGGGTTGAATGATGAGAATTGATGTTTGTGGATAGAGATTTGAAGATTGCAGATTGAGTATTGAGTATTGAAAACTGTGAAATCATGAAATTCTATTGAGGATTGAGGATGGACCACTGATTGTTGAGGACTGAGGGCTGAAGATTGAGGATTCAGGATTGAGGATTCAGGATTGAGGTTTGAGGACTGAGGATTGAGGATTGAGGATTGAGGATTGAGGATTGAGGATTGAGAATTGAGGATTGAGGATTGAGGATTGAAGATTGAGGATTGGCTGTTGAGGATTGAACATTGAGGATTGAGGATTGAGGATTGAGGATTGATATTGATGAATGAAGATTGAGGATTGAGGATTGAATGTCGTGGATTTAGGACGAGGTCTGAGGGTTGATTATTGATACTTGAGGCCAGAGGATTGAGGATTGAGGGTTGCGAATTGAGGATTGAGGATTTAAGATTGAGGATTGGGTATTGAGGATTGAAGAATGAGGATTGAGGATTGAGGACAGAGGATTGAGGATTGAAGATTGAGTATTGAGGATTGAAGATTGACGATCGAGGATTGCGGATTGAGGATTGAGGATTGAGGATTTAGGATTGAGGATTGAGGATTGAGTGTTGAGGATTGAAGATTGAGGATTGAGGATTGAGGGTTGAGGATTGAAGATTAAGATTGAGGATTGAGGATTGAGGAGTGAGGATTGAGGATTGAGGATTGAAGATTGTGTATTGAGGATTGAAGATTGAGGATTGAGGATTGAGGATTGAGGATTGAGGATTGAAGATTGAGTACTGAGGATTGAAGATTAAGATTGAGGATTGAGGATTGAGGACTGAGGATGGAGGATTGACGATTGAAGGTTCAGTATTGGGGATTGAAGATTGAGTATTGAGGATTGAGGATTGAACATTGAGGACTGAGTGTTGAGGGTTGAGTGATGAGAATTGATGTTTGTGGATAGAGATTTGAAGATTGCATATTGAGTATTGAGTATTGAAAACTGTGAATTGAGTATATTCTATTGAGGATTGAGGATTGACAACTGATTGTTGAGGACTGAGGGCTGAAGATTGAGGGTTCCGCATTGAGGATTCAGAATTGAAATTTGAGGATTGAGGATTGAGGATTGAGGATTGAAGATTGAGGATTGGGGATTGAGGATTGAAGATTGAGTATTGAGGATTGAGGATTGAGGATTGAGGAGTGAGGATTGAGGATTGAGGATTGAAGGTTGAGTACTGAGGATTGAAGATTAAGATTGAGGATTGAGGATTGAGGACTGACGATTGAGGATTGAGGATTGAAGGTTCAGTATTGAGGATTGAAGATTGAGAATTGAGGATTGAGGATTGAACATTGAGGACTGAGTGTTGAGGGTTGAGTGATGAGAATTGATGTTTGTGTATAGAGATTTGAAGATTGCAGATTGAGTATTGAGTATTCAAAACTGTGAATTGAGTATATTGTATTGAGGATTGAGGATTGACAACTGATTGTTGAGGACTGAGGGCTGAAGATAGAGTGTTCCGGATTGAGGATTCAGAATTGAAATTTGAGGACTGAGCATTGAGGATTGAAGATTGAGTATTGAGGATTGAAGATTGAGAATTGACGATTGAGGATTGAGGATTGAGGATGAGGGCTGAGGGTTGAGGATTGAGGTTTGAGGACTGAGGACTGAGGATTGAGGATTGAGAATTGAGGATTGAGGATTGGGGGTTGAAGATTGAGGATTGGGTATTGAGGATTGAAGAATGAGGATTGAGGATTGAGGATTGAGGATTGAGGATTGAAGATTGAGTATTGAGGATTGAAGATTGACGATCGAGGATTGAGAATTGAGGATTGAGTACTGAGGATTCAGGATTGAAGATTGAGTATTGAGGATTGAAGGTTGAGGATTGTGGATTGAGGACTGAGGATTGAGGATTGAATATTGAGGATTGGGGACAGAGTGTTGAGGGTTGAATGATGAGAATTGATGTTTGTGGATAGAGATTTGATGATTGCAGATTGAGTATTAAGTATTGAAAACTGTGAATTGATGATATTCTATTGAGGATTGAGGATTGACAACTGATTGTTGAGGACTGAGTGCTGAAGCTTGAGGATTCAGGATCGAGGATTCAGGATTGAGGTTTGAGGAGAGAGGACTGAGGATTAAGGATTGAGGATTGTGAATTGAGGATTGAGGATTGAGGATTGAAGATTGAGGATTGGCTGTTGAGGATTGAACATTGAGGATTGAGGATTGAGGATTGAGGATTGAGGATTGAAGGTTGAATATCGATGAATGGAGATTGAGGATTGAGGATTGAGGGTTGTGGATTGAGAGCGAGGACTGAGGGTTGAGTGTTGATGCCTGAGGCCCGAGGATTGAGGATTGAGGATTGCGAACTGATTACTGAGGATTGAGGATTGAAGATTGAGGATTGGGTATTGAGGATTGAAGAATGAGGATTGAAGAATGAGGATTGGGGATTGTGTATTGAGGATTGAGGGTTGAATATTGAGTATTGAGGATTGAATATTGAGGATTGAGCGTTGAGGATTGAGGATTGATGATTGAGGATTGAAGATTGAGTATTGAGGATTGGAGATTGAGGATTGAGGATTGAGGATTGAGGATTGAGGATTGAGGATTGAGGATTGAAGATTGAGGATTGAGGATAGAGGGTTGAGGATTGAGGATTGTGGATTGAGGACGAGGACTGAGGGTTGAATATTTATGTTTGAGGTCTGAGGATTGAGGATTGAGGATTGAGAATTGAGGATTGAGGATTGAGGATTGAAGATTGAGGATTGGGTATTGAGGATTGAGGATTGAGGATTGAAGATTGAGGATAGGGTATCGAGGATTGAAGGATGATGATTGAGGATTGAGGATTGAGGATTGAGGATTGAATATTGAGTATTGAGGATTGAAGATCGACTATTGAGGATTGCGGATTGAGGATTGAGGGTTGGGGATTGAGGATTGAAGATTGAGTATTGAGGATAGAAGGTTGAGGATTGTTGATTGAGGATTGAGGATTGAGGCTTGAATATTGAGGATTGGGGACTGAGGATTGAGGATTGAAGACTGAGGGTTGGGTATTGAGGTTTGAACATTGACGATTGATGATTGAGGTTTGAGGAGTGAAGATTGAGGATTGAGGATTGAGGATTGAGGATCGAGTGTTGAGGGTTGAAGATCGAATATTGATGATTAAAGGTTGAGGGTTGAGGATTAAGGGTTGTGGATTGAGGACGAGGACTGAGTGTTGAATTTAGGTGTCTGAGGTCTGAGGATTGAGGATTGAGAATTGAGAATTGAGGATTGAGGATTGAAGATTTAGGATTGGGTATTGAGGATCGAAGAATGAGGATTGAGGATTGAGGATTGAGGATTGAGGATTGAGGATTGAATATTGATTATTGAGGATTGAAGATTGACTATTGAGGATTGCGAATTGAGGATTGAGGATTGAGGATTGAGGATTGAAGATTGAGTATTGAGGATTGAAGGTTGAGGATTGTGGATTGAGGATTGAGGATTGAGGCTTGAATATTGAGGATTGGGGCTGAGTGTTGAGGGTTGAGTGATGAGAATTGATGTTTGTGGATAGAGATTTGAAGATTGCAGGTTGAGTATTGAGTATTGAAAACTTTGAATTCATGATATTCTATTGAGGATTGAGGATTGACCACTGATTGTTGAGGACTGAGGGCTGAAGATTGAGGATTCAGGATTGAGGTTTGAGGACTGAGGATTGAGGATTGAGGATTGAGGATTAAGGATTGAAGATTGAGTATTGAGAATTGAAGATTGAGGATTGAGGATTGAGGATTGAAGATTGAGTACTGAGGATTGAAGATTAAGATTGAGGACTGAGAATTGAGGATTGGGGATTGAGGATTCAGGATTGAAGATTGTGTATTGAGGATTGAAGATTGAGGATTGGGGATTGAGGGTTGAGGATTGAGGATTGAAGGTTGAGTACTGAGGATTGAAGATTAAGAGTGAGGATTGAGGATTGAGGACTGAGGATTGAGGATTGAGGATTGAAGGTTCAGTATTGAGGATTGAAGATTGAGAATTGGGGATTGAGGGTTGAACATTGAGGACTGAGTGTTGAGGGTTGAGTGATGAGAATTGATGTTTGTGGATAGAGATTTGAAGATTGCAGATTGAGTATTGAGTATTGAAAACTGTGAATTGAGTATATTCTATTGAGGATTGAGGATTGACAACCGGTTGTTGAGGACTGAGGGCTGAAGACTGAGGGTTCCGGATTGAGGATTCAGAATTGAAATTGGAGGACTGAGCATTGAGGATTGAAGATTGAGTATTGAGGATTGAAGATTGAGAATTGAGGATTGAGGATTGAGGATTGAGGATGAGGGCTGAGGGTTGAGGATTGAGGTTTGAGGACTGAGGCCTGAGGATTGAGGATTGAGGGTTGTGGATTGAGGACGAGGACTGAGGGTTGAATACTTATGTTTGAGGTCTGAGGATTGAGGATTGAGGATTGAGAATTGAGGATTGAGGACTGAGGATTCAGGATTGAAGACTGAGGATCGGGTATTGAGGATTGAACATTGAGGATTGAGGATTGAGGATTGAAGATTGAGTAATGAGGATTGAAGATTAAGAGTGAGGATTGAGGATTGAGGACTGAGGATTGAGGATTGAGGATTGAAGGTTCAGTATTGAGGATTGAAGATTGAGAATTGAGGATTGAGGGTTGAACATTGAGGACTGAGTGTTGAGGGTTGAGTGATGAGAATTGATGTTTGTGGATAGAGATTAGAAGATTGCAGATTGAGTATTGAGTATAGAAAGCTATGAATTGAGTATATTCTATTGAGGATTGAGGATTGAGGATTGAGGATTGAGGATGAGAGCTGAGGGTTGAGGATTGGGGTTTGAGGACTAAGGACAGAGGATTGAGGATTGAGAATTGAGGGTTGAGGATTGAGGATTGAAGATTGAGGATTGGGTATTGAGGATCGAAGAATGAGGATTGAGGATTGAGGATTGAGGATTGAGGATTGAATATTGAGTATTGAGGATTGAAGATTGACTATTGAGGATTGCGAATTGAGGATTGAGGATTGAGGATTGGGGATTGAAGATTGAGTATTGAGGATTGAAGGTTGAGGATTGTGGATTGAGAATTGAGGATTGAGGCTTGAATATTGAGGATTGGGGATGAGTGTTGAGGGTTGAGTGATAAGAATTGATGTTTGTGGATAGAGATTTGAAGATTGCAGGTTGAGTATTGAGTATTGAAAACTGTGAATTCATGATATTCTATTGAGGATTGAGGATTGACCACAGATTGTTGAGGACTGAGGGCTGAAGATTGAGGAGTCAGGATTGAGGATTCAGGATTGAGGTTTGAGGACTGAGGATTGAGGATTGAGGATTGAGAATTGAGGATTGACGATTGAGGATTGAAGATTGAGGATTGGCAGTTGAGGATTGAACATTGAGGATTGAGGATTGAGGATTGAGGATTGAGGATTGAAGGTTGAATATTGATGAATGAAGATTGAGGATTGAGGATTGAGGGTTGTGGATTGAGAACGAGGACTGAGGGTTGAGTGTTGATGCCTGAGGTCTGAGGATTGAGGATTGAGGATTGCGAACTGAGGGTAGAGGATTGAGGATTGAAGATTGAGGATTGGGTATTGAGGATTGAAGAATGAGGATTGAAGAATGAGGATTGGGGATTGAGAATTGAGGATTGAGGATTGAATATTGAGTATTGAGGATTGAATATTGAGGATTGAGGATTGAGGATTGAGGATTGAGGATTGAGGATTGAAGATGGAGTATTGAGGATTGAAGATTGAGGATTGAGGATTGAGGATTGAGGATTGAGGATTGAGGATTGAGGATTGAAGATTGAGGATTGAGGATTGAGTATTGAGGATTGAGGGTTGTGGATTGAGGACGAGGACTGAGGGTTGAATATTTATGATTGAGGTCTGAGGATTGAGGATTGAGGTTTGAGAATTGAGGATTGAGGATTGAGGATTGAAGATTGAGGATTGGGTATTGAGGATTGAGGATTGAGAATTGAAGATTGAGGATAGGGTATTGAGGATTGAAGAATGATGATTGAGGATTGAGGATTGAGGATTGAGGATTGAGGATTGAATATTGAGTATTGAGGATTGAAGATCGACTATTGAGAATTGCGAATTGAGGATTGAGGGTTGGGGCTTGAGGATTGAAGATTGAGTATTGAGGATTGAAGGTTGAGGATTGTGGATTGAAGATTGAGGATTGAGGCTTGAATATTGAGGATTGGGGACTGAGTGTTGAGGGTTGAGTGATGAGGATTGATGTTTGTGGATAGAGATTTGAAGATTGCAGGTTGAGTATTGAGTATTGAAAACTGTGAAATCATGGTATTCTATTGTGGATTGAGGATGGACCACTGATTGTTGAGGTCTGAGGGCTGAAGATTGAGGATTCAGGATTGAGGATTCAGGATTGAGGTTTGAGGACTGAGGATTGAGGATTGAGGATTGAGGATTGAGGATTGAGGATTGAAGACTGAGGATTGGGTATTGAGGTTTGAACATTGATGATTGAGGATTGAGGTTTGAGGAGTGAAGATTGAGGATTGAGGATTGAGGATTGAGGATCGAGTATTGAGGGTTGAAGATTGAATATTGATGATTAAAGATTGAGGGTTGAGGATTGAGGGTTGTGGATCGAGGACGAGGACTGAGTGTTGAATATTGATGTCTGAGGTCTGAGGATTGAGGATTGAGAATTGAGAATTGAGGATTGAGGATTGAAGATTGAGGATTGGGTATTGAGGATTGACGAATGAGGATTGAGGATTGCGGATTGAGGATTGAAGATTGAGTATTGAGGATTGAAGATTGAGGATTGAGGATTGAGGATTGAGGATTGGGGATTGAGGATTGCGAATTGAAGATTAAGTATTGAGGATTGAAGATTCAGAATTGAGGATGAGGATTGAACATTGAATACTGAGTGTTGAGGGTTGAGTGATGAGAATTTATGTTTCTGGATAGAGATTTGAAGATTGCAGATTGAGTATTGAGTATTGAAAACTGTGAATTGAGGATATTCTATTGAGGATTGAGGATTGACAACTGAATGTTGAGGACTGAGGGCTGAAGATTGAGGATTCAGGATTGAGGATTCAGAATTGAGGTTTGAGGACTGAGGATTGAGGATTGAATATTGAGTATTGAGGATCGAAGGTTGAGGATTGAGGATTCAGGATTGAGGATTGAGGATGAGGGCTGAGGGTTGAGGATTGAGATTTGAGGACTAAGGACAGAGGATTGAGGGTTGAGAATTGAGGATTGAGGATTGAGGATTGAAGATTAAGGATTGGGTATTGAGGATCGAAGAATGAGGATTGAGGATTGAGGATTGAGGATTGAGGATTGAATATTGAATATTGAGGATTGAAGATTGACTATTGAGGATTGCGAATTGAGGATTGAGGATTGAGGATTGGGGATTGAAGATTGAGAATTGAGGATTGAAGGTTGAGGATTGTGGATTGAGAATTGAGGATTGAGGCATGAATATTGAGGGTTGGGGCTGAGTGTTGAGGGTTGAGTGATGAGAATTGATGTTTGTGGATAGAGATTTGAAGATTGCTGGTTGAGTATTGAGTATTGAAAACTGTGAATTCATGATATTCTATTGAGGATTGAGGATTGACCACTGATTGTTGAGGTCTGAGGACTTAAGATTGAGGATTCAGGATTGAGGATTCAGGATTGAGGTTTGAGGACTGATGATTGAGGATTGACGATTGAGGATTGAGGATTGAGGATTGAGGATTGAGGATTGAAGACTGAGGATCGGGTATTGAGGATTGAACATTGAGGATGGAGGATTGAGGATTGAGTATTGAGGATTGAGAATTGAAGGTTGAATATTGATGAATGAAGATTGAGGATTGAGGATTGAAGGTCGTGGATTGAGGACGAGGACTGAGGGTTGAGTATTGATACTTGAGGGCTGAGGATTGAGGATTGAGGATTGCGAATTGAGGATTGAGGATTTAAGATTGAGGATTGGGTATTGAGGATTGAAGAATGAGGATTGAGGATTGAGGGCAGAGGATTGAGGATTGAAGATTGACGATTGAGGATTGAGGATTGAGGATTGAGGATTGAGGATTGAGGATTGAGGATTGAAGATTGAGTATTGAGGATTGAAGATTGAGGATTGAGGATTGAGGATTGAGGATTGAGGATTGAGGATTGAAGATTGAGTACTGAGGATTGAAGATTAAGGTTGAGGATTGAGGATTGAGGACTGAGGATTGAGAAATGAGGATTGAAGTTTGAGTATTGAGGATTGAAGATTGAGGATTGAGGATTGAGGATTGAGGATTGAGGATTGAAGATTGAGTACTGAGGATTGAAGATTAAGAGTGAGGATTGAGGGTTGAGGACTGAGGATTGAGGATTGAGGATTGAAGGTTCAGTATTGAGGATTGAAGATTGAGAATTGAGGATTGAGGATTGAACATTGAGGACTGAGTGTTGAGGGTTGAGTGATGAGAATTGATGTTTGTGGATAAAGATTTGAAGATTGCAGATTGAGTATTGAGTATTGAAAACTGTGAATTGATGATATTCTATTGAGGATTGAGGATTGACAACTGATTGCTGAGGACTGAGGGCTGAAGCTTGAGGATTCAGGATTGAGGATTCAGGATTGAGGTTTGAGGAGAGAGGACTGAGGTTTGAGGATTGAGGATTGAGAATTGAGGATTGAGGATTGAGGATTGAAGATTGAGGATTGGCAGTTGAGGATTGAACATTGAGGATTGAGGATTGAGGATTGAAGGTTGAATATTGATGAATGAAGATTGAGGATTGAGGATTGAGGGTTGTGGATTGAGAACGAGGACTGAGGGTTGAGTGTTGATGCCTGAGGTCTGAGGATTGAGGATTGAGGATTGCGAACTGAGGATTGAGGATTGAGGATTGAAGATTGAGGATTGGCTACTGAGGATTGAAGAATGAGGATTGAAGAATGAGGATTGGGGATTGAGAATTGAGGATTGAGGATTGAATATTGAGTATTGAGGATTGAATATTGAGGATTGAGGATTGAGGATTGAGGATTGAGGATTGAGGATTGAAGATGGAGTATTGAGGATTGAAGATTGAGGATTGAGGATTGAGGATTGAGGATTGAGGATTGAGGATTTAGGATTGAAGAATGAGGATTGAGGATTGAGGATTGAGGATTGAGGGTTGTGGATTGAGGACGAGGACTGAGGGTTTAATATTTATGGTTGAGGTCTGAGGATTGAGGATTGAGAATTGAGAATTGAGGATCGAGGATTGAGGATTGAAGATTGAGGATTGGGTATTGAGGATTGAGGATTGAGGATTGAAGATTGAGGATAGGGTATTGAGGATTGAAGAATGATGATTGAGGATTGAGGATTGGGTATTGAGGATTGAATATTGAGTATTGAGGATTGAAGACCGACTATTGAGGATTGCGAATTGAGGATTGAGGTTTGGGGATTGAGGATTGAAGATTGAGTATTGAGGATTGAAGGTTGAGGACTGTGGATTGAGGATTGAGGATTGAGGCTTGAATATTGAGGATTGGGGACTGAGTGTTGAGGGATGAGTGATGAGGATTGATGTTTGTGGATAGAGATTTGAAGATTGCAGGTTGAGTATTGAGTATTGAAAACTGTGAAATCATGATATTCTATTGAGGATTGAGGATGGACCACTGATTGTTGAGGACTGAGGGCTGAAGATTGAGGATTCAGGATTGAGGATTCAGGATTGAGGTTTGAGGACTGAGGATTGAGGATTGAGGATTGAGGATTGAGGATTGAGGATTGAGGATTGAAGACTGAGGATTGGGTATTGAGGTTTGAACATTGAGGATAGAGGATTGAGGTTTGAGGAGTGAAGATTGAGGATTGAGGATTGAGGATTGAGGATCGAGGATTGAGGGTTGAAGATTGAATATTGATGATTAAAGATTGAGGGTTGAGGATTGAGGGTTGTGGATTGAGGACGAGGACTGAGTGTTGAATATTGATGTCTGAGGTCTGAGGATTGAGGATTGAGAATTGAGAATTGAGGATTGAGGATTGAAGATTGAGGATTGGGTATTGAGGATTGACGAATGAGGATTGAGGATTGCGGATTGAGGATTGAAGATTGAGTATTGAGGGTTGAAGATTGAGGATTGAGGATTGAGGATTGAGGATTGGGGATTGAGGATTGCGAATTGAAGATTCAGTATTGAGGATTGAAGATTCAGAATTGAGGATGAGGATTGAACATTGAATACTGAGTGTTGAGGGTTGAGTGATGAGAATTTATGTTTCTGGATAGAGATTTGAAGATTGCAGATTGAGTATTGAGTATTGAAAACTGTGAATTGAGGATATTCTATTGAGGATTGAGGATTGACAACTGAATGTTGAGGACTGAGGGCTGAAGATTGAGGAATCAGGATTGAGGATTCAGAATTGAGGTTTGAGGACTGAGGATTGAGGATTGAAGGTTGAGTATTGAGGATTGAAGGTTGAGGATTGAGGATTGAGGATTGAGGATTGAGGATGAGGGCTGAGGGTTGAGGATTGAGGTTTGAGGACTAAGGACAGAGGATTGAGGATTGAGAATTGAGGATTGAGGATTGAGGATTGAAGATTGAGGATTGGGTATTGAGGATCGAAGAGTGAGGATTGAGGATTGAGGATTGAGGATTGAGGATTGAATATTGAGTATTGAGGATTGAAGATTGACTATTGAGGATTGCGAATTGAGGATTGAGGATTGAGGATTGGGGATTGAAGATTGAGTATTGAGGATTGAATGTTGTGGATTGCGGATTCAGATTTGGGGATTGAGGCTTGAATATTGAGGATTGGGGGTGAGTGTTGAGGGTTGAGTGATGAGAATTGATGTTTGTGGATAGAGATTTGAAGATTGCAGATTGAGTATTGTGTATTGTAAACTGTGAATTGAGGATATTTTATTGAGGATTGAGGATTGTCACCTGATTGTTGAGGACTGAGGGCTGAAGATTGTGGATTCAGGATTGAGGATTCAGAATTGAGGTTTGAGGACTGAGGATTGAGGATTGAAGATTGATTATTGAGGATTGAGGATTGAGAATTGAGGATTGTGGATTGAGGATTGAAGATTGAGGATTGGGTCTTGAGGATTGAGTGTTGAGGATTGAGCATTGAGGATTAAAGATTGAGTATTGAGGATTGAAGATTGAGGATTGTGGATTGAAGATTGAGTATTGAGGATTGAGGGTTGAGGATTGAGGATTGAAGATTGAGAATTGACGATGAGGTCTGAGGGTTGAGGATTGAGGTTTGAGGACTGCGGACTGAGGATTGAGGATTGAGAATTGAGGATTGAGGATTGAGGATTGAGTATTGAGGATTGAGTATTGAGGATTGAAGATTGAGGATTGAGGATTGAGGATTGAGAATTGACGATGAGGTCTGAGGGTTGAGGATTGAGGTTTGAGGACTGAGGACTGAGGATTGAGGATTGAGAATTGAGGATTGAGGATTGAGGATTGAGGATTGAAGATTGAGGATTGGGTATTGAGGATTGAACATTGAGGATTGAGGATTGAGGATCGAGGATTGAGGATTGAGGATTGAAGATTGAATATTGATGATTGAAGATTGAGGATTGAGGATTGAGGGTTGTGGATTGAGGACGGGGACTGAGTGTTGAGTATTGATGTTTGAGGTCTGATGATTGAGGATTGAGGATTGAGAATTGAGGATTGAGGACTGAGGATTGAAGATTGAGGATTGGGTATTGAGGATTGAAGAATGAGGATTAAAGATTGAGTATTGAGGATTGAAGATTGAGAATTGAGGATTGAGGATTGAACATTGAGGACTGAGCGTTGAGGGTTGAGTGATGAGAAGTGATGTTTGTGGACAGAGATTTGAGGATTGCAGATTGAGCATTGTGTATTGAAAACTGTGAATTGAGGTTGTTCTATTGAGGATTGAGGATTGTTACCTGATTGTTGAGGACTGAGGGCTGAAGATTGAGGATTCAGTATTGAGGATTCAGAATTGAGGTTTCCGGACTGAGGATTGAGGATGGAGGATCGAAGATTGAGTATTGAGGATTGAAGATTGAGGACTGAGGATTGAGGATTGAGGATTGAGGATTGGGGATGAGGGCTGAGGGTTGAGGATTGAGATTTAAGGACTGAGGACTGGGGATTGAGGATTGTGAATTGAGGATTGAGGATTGAGGATTGAGGATAGAAGAATGAGGATTGAGGATTGAGGATTGAGGATTGAGGATTGAAGATTGAGTATTGAGGATTGAAGATTGACGATTGAGGAATGTGGATTGAAGGTTGAGTATTGAACATTGCGGACTGAGTGTTGGGGGTTCAGCGATGAGAATTGATGTTTGTGGATAGAGGTTTGAGGATTGCAGATTGAGTATTGAGTATTGAAGACTGTGAATGCAGGATATTCTATTGAGGATTGAGGATTGTCAACTGACTGTTGAGGACTGAGGGCTGAAGATTGAGGATTCAGGATTGAGGATTCAGAATTGATGTTTGAGGACTGAGGATTGAGAATTGAAGATTGATTATTGAGGATTGAGGATTGAGAATTGAGGATTGAGGATTGAGGATTGAAGATTGAGGATTGGGTATTGAGAATTGAAGAATGAGTATTGAGGATTGAGGGTTGAGTATTGAGGATTGAAGATTGAGTATTGAGGATTGAAGATTGAGGATTGAGGACTGAGGATTGAGGGTTGAGTATTGAGGATTGAGGATTGAGGATTAAAGATTGAGTATTGAGGATTGAAGATTGAGGATTGTGGATTGAAGATTGAGTATTGAGGATTGAGGGTTGAGGATTGAGGATTGAAGATTGAGAATTGACGATGAGGTTTGAGGACTGAGGACTGAGGATTGAGGACTGAGAATTGAAGATTGAGGATTGAGGATTGAGGATTGAAGATTGAGGATTGGGTATTGAGGATTGAACATTGAGGATTGGGGACTGAGTGTTGAGGGTTGAGTAATGAGAATTGATGTTTGTGGATGGAGATTTGAAGATTGAAGATTGAGGATTGAGTATTGAAAGCTGAGAATTCAGGATATTCTATTGAGTATTGAGAATTTTGTATTGATGGTTGAGTATTGAGGATTGATGGTTGAGGGTTGTGTGTTGAATATTGAGGATTGGCGGATTGAGTATTGAAGATTGAGGACTGAGGACTGATGATTGAGTATTGAGGATTGAGGATTCAGTATTGAGGATTGAGGATTTAAGAGTATTGATGAGTGAAGATTGCGGATTTATTCTTGAGGGTTGAGGTTTGAGGACGAGGACTGAGGGTTGTGGATTGAGGTTTGAGGACAGAAGATTGAGGATTGAGGATTGGGAATTGATAATTGAAGATTGAGGATTGAAAATTTAGGATTGGGTATTGAGGATTGAGGATTGGGGATTGAGGATTTAGTATTGGAGGTTGATTATTTAGGATTGAAGATAGAGGGTTGAGGATTGAGGATTGAGGATTGAGAATTGAGAATTGAGGATGATGACTGAGGTTTGAGGATTGAGGTTTGAGGAATGAGGATTGAGGATTGAGGATTGAGGATTGAGGATTGATGATTGAGTATTGAAGGTTGAGGATTGATGACTGAGGATTGAGGATTGAGGATTGAGGATTGAGGATTGAGGATTGAAGATTGAGTGTTGAGGATTGAGTGTTGAGGAGTGAGGATTGAGTGTTGAGGATTGAGGATGAGGGCTGAGGTTTGAGGTTTGAGGTTTGAGTATTGAATCATGAGAATTCAGGATATTCTATTGAGTATTGAGTATTGAGGATTGATGGTTGAGTATTGAGGATTGAGGATTGAGGATTGAGGATTGACTATTGAAGATTGAGGATTGATGATTGAGAATTGAGGATTGAGGATTGAGGATTGAGGATTGAGGATTGAGGATTGAGTATTGAAGATTGAGAATTGAGGATTGAAGGTTGAGGATTGAGGAATGAGGTTTGAGGATTGAGGACGATGGCTGATGGCTGAGGGTTGAGGTTTTAGGACTGAGGACTGAGGATTGAGGATTGAGAATTGAGGATTGAGGATTGAGGATTGAAGATTGGGGATTGGTAATTGATGATTGAAGAATGAGGATTCAGGATTGAGGATTGATGATTGGGGATTGAAGGTTGAGTATTGAGGATTGAAGATTGAGTATTGATGATTGAAGATTGAGGATTGAGGGTTGAGGGTTGATGGTTGCGGACGAGGACTGACGGTTGAGGATTGAGGTTTGGGGATTGAGGGTTGAGGACTGAGGGCTGAGGATAGAGGATTGAGGATGGAGCATTGAGGATTGAAGATTGAGGACTGGGGATTGAGGACTGAAGATTGAGGGTTAAGGATCGAGGATTGGTGATTGAGGATCTAGGACTGAATATTGATTATTGAGGATTAAAGATTGAGTATTGAGGATTGAGGATTGAGAATTGAGAATTGAGGATAAGGACTGAGGGTTGAGGATTGAGGTTTGAGGAATGAGGATTGAGGATTGAGGATTGAGGATTGAAGATTGTGCATTGATGATTGAAGATTGAGGATTGAGGATTGAGGGTTGAGGATTGAGGACGAGGACTGACGGTTGAGGATTGTGGTTTGAGGATTGAGGATTGAGGATTGAGTATTGAGGATGAGGACTGGGGTTTGAGGATTGAGGTTTGAGGAATGAGGATTGAGGATTGAGGATTGAGGACTGAGGATTGAGGATTGAGTATTGAAGGTTGAGGATTGATGACTGAGGATTGAGGATTGCGGATTGACGATTGAGGATTGAGGATTGAGCGTTGAAGGTTGAGTGTTGAGAACTGATGGTTTAGTATTGAGGATTCAGGATTGAGGATTGAGGATTGAGTATTGAAGATTGAGGATTGATGGTTGAGGATTGAGGATTGAGGACTGAGGATTGAGGATTGAGGATTGAGCATTCAGGATTGAAGATTGGGGACTGGGGATTGAGGATTGAAGATTGAGGATTAAGGATTGAGGATTGGAGATTGGGTGTCTAGGATTGGAGATTGATTATTGAGGATTGAAGATTGAGGGTTAAGGATTGAGGATTGAGATGGAGAATTGAGGATGAGGACTGAGGATTGAGGATTGAGGATAGAAGATTGAGGACTGAGGATTGAGGATTGAGAATTGAGGATGAGGACTGAGGTTTGAGGATTGAGGTTTGAGGAATGAGGATAGAGGATTGAGGATTGAGTATTGAAGGTTGAGGATTGATGACTGAGGTTTGAGGATTGCGGATTGACGATTGAGGATTGGGGATTGAGGGTTGAAGGTTGAGTGTTGAGGATTGAAGGTTGAGGATTGAGGATTCAGGATTGAGGATTGAAGATTGAGGATTGAATATTGAGTCTTGATGATTGATGATTGAGGATTGAGGATTGAGTGTTGAGGATTGAGGACGAGGACTGACGGTTGAGGATTGAGGTTTGAGGTTTGAGGATTGAGGATTGAGGACTGAGGATTGAGGATTGAGGATTGAGCATTGAGGATTGAAGATTGAGGCCTGGGGATTGAAGATTGAAGATTGACGATTGAGGATTGTGGATTGAGGATTGAGGGTTGAGGATTAAAGATGGAATATTGATGATTGAAGATTGAGGATTGAGGATTGAGTGTTGTGGATTGAGGACGAGGACTGAGTGTTGAGAATTGATGTTTGAGGTCTGAGGATTGAGGATTGAGGATTGAGAATTGAGTATTGAGGATTGAGGATTGAAGATTGAGGATTGGGTATTGAGGATTGAAGAATGACGACTGAGGATTTAGGATTGAGGATCGAGGATTGAAGATTGAGTATTGGGGATTGAAGATTGAGGATTGACGATTGTGGATTGAGGATTGAGGATTGAGTATTCAGGATTGAGGATTGAGGATTGTAGATTGAGGATTGAGGATTGAGTATTGAATGCTGAGGATTGATGATTGAGGATTGAGGATTGAGGATTGAGGATTGAGTGTTGAGGATTGAGTGTTGAGGAGTGAGGATTGAGTGTTGAGGATTGAGGATGAGGGCTGAGGTTTGAGGTTTGAGGTTTGAGTATTGAATCCTGAGAATTCAGGATATTCTATTGAGTATTGAGAATTGAGGATTGATGGTTGAGTATTGAGGATTGAGGATTGAGGATTGAGTATTGAAGGTTGAGGATTGATGATTGAGGATTGAGGATTGAGGTTTGGGTATTGATGACTGAGGATTGAGGATTGAGGATTGAGGATTGAGGATTGAGGATTGAAGATTGAGGATTGGGTATTGAGAATTGAAGAATGAGTATTGAGGATTGAGGGTTGAGTATTGAGGATTGAAGATTGAGTATTGAGGATTGAAGATTGAGGATTGAGGACTGAGGATTGAGGGTTGAGTATTGAGGATTGAGGATTGAGGATTAAAGATTGACTATTGAGGATTGAAGATTGAGGACTGTGGATTGAAGATTGGGGATTGAGGATTGAGGGTTGTGGATTGAGGACGAGGACTGAGAGTTGAGTATTGATGTTTGAGGTCTGAGGATTGAGGATTGAGGATTGAGAATTGAGGATTGAAGATTGAGTATTGAGGATTGAAGATTGAGGATTGAGGGTTGAGGATTGAAGATTGAGGACTTAGTATTGAGGGTTGAGTGATGGGAATTGATGTTTGTGGATTGAGATTTGAAGATTGAAGAATGGGGATTGAGTATTGAAAACTGTGAATTGAGGGTATTCTATTGAGGATTGAGTATTGACAATTGATTGCTGAGGACTGAGGGCTAAAGACTGAGGATTCAGGATTCAGGATTCGGGATTGAGGTTTAAGGACAGAGGATTGAGGGTTGAGGATTGAGGATTGAGGATTGACGCTTGAGGATTGAAGGTTGAGGATGGAGGATTGAAAAGAGTGGACTGAGTGTTGAGGATTGTGTGTTGAGAATTGATGTTTGAGGATTGAGATTTGATTATTGAATATTGTGGATTGAGTATTGAACCATGAGAATTCAGGATACTCTATTGAGTGTTAGGAATTGAGGATTGATGGTTGAGTATTGAGGATTGGTGGTTGAGGGTTGTGTGTTGAATATTGAGGATTGAGGATTCAGGATTGAGGATTGAAGATTGAGGATTGAATATTGAGTCTTGATAATTGATGATTGAGGATTGAGGATTGAGTGTTGAGGATTGAGGACGAGGACTGACGGTTGAGGATTGAGGTTTGAGGTTTGAGGATTGAGGATTGAGGACTGAGGATTGAGGATTGAGGATTGAGCATTGAGGATTGAAGATTGAGGCCTGGGGATTGAAGATTGAAGATTGACGATCGAGGATTGTGGATTGAGGATTGAGAATTGAGGATTGAGGATTGAGGATTGAGGATTGAGGATTGAGGATTGAAGATTGAGGTTTGGGTATTGAGGACTGAGGACTGAGGATTGAGTATTGAGGATTGAAGATTGAGTGTTGAGGATTGAGTGTTGAGGAGTGAGGATTGAGTGTTGAGGATTGAGGATGAGGGCTGAGGTTTGAGGTTTGAGGTTTGAGTATTGAATCCTGAGAATTCAGTATATTCTATTGAGTATTGAGAATTGAGGATTGATGGTTGAGGATTGACGATTGAGGATTGAGGATTGAGGATGATGGCTGAGGTTTGAGGTTTGAGGTTTGAGGTTTGAGTATTGAATCCTGAGAATTCAGGATGTTCTATTGAGTATTGAGAATTGAGGATTGATGGTTTAGTATTGAGGATTCAGGATTGAGGATTGAGGACTGAGTATTGAAGATTGAGGATTGATGGTTGGGGATTTAGAATTGAGGATTGAGGATTGAGGATTGAGGATTGAAAATTGAGTATTGAGGATTCAAGATTGAGGACTGAGGAATAAAGATTGAGGATTGAGGATGAGGGCTGAGGGTTGAGGATTGAGGCTTGAGGACTGAGGACTGAGGATTGAGGATTGAGAATTGAGGATAGAGGATTGAGGATTGAAGATTGAGGATTGGGTATTGAGGATTGAAGAATGAGGATTGAGGATTGAAGATTGAGGATTGATGATTGGGGATTGAGGATTGAGGATTGAAGATTGAGTATTGAGGATTGAGGACTGAGGATTGAGGACTGAGGATTGAGGATTGAGGATTGAGGATTGACTATTCAGGACTGAGGGTTGAAGATAGAGGATTGATGATTGAGGATTAAAGATTGAGTATTGAGGATTGAAGATTGAGAATTGAGGATTGAGGATTGAACATTGAGGACTGAGTGTTGAGGGTTGAGTGATGAGAACTGATGTTTGTGGATAGAGATTTGAAGATTGCAGATTGAGTATTGTGTATTGAAAACTGTGAATTGAGGATATTCTATTGAGGATTGAGGATTGTCACCTGATTGTTGAGGACTGAGGGCTGAAGATTGAGGATTCAGGATTGAGGATTCAGAATTGAGGTTTGAGGACTGAGGATTGAGGATTGAGGATTGAAGATTGAGTATTGAGGATTGAAGATTGAGGATTGAGGACTGAGAATTGATGATTGAGGATGAGGGCAGAGGGTTGAGGATTGAGGTTTAAGGACTGAGGACTGAGGATTGAGGATTGAGAATTGAGGATTGAGGATTGAGGATTGAAGATTGAGGATTGGGTATTGAGGATTGAAGAATGAGGATTGAGGATTGAGGATTGAGGATAGAGGATTGAAGATTGAGTATTGAGGATTGAAGATTGACGATTGAGGATTGTGGATTGAAGATTGAGTATTGAACATTGAGGACTGAGTGTTGAGGGTTCAGTAATGAGAATTGATGTTTGTGGATAGAGGTTTGAAGATTGCAGATTGAGTATTGAGTATTGAAAGCTGTGAATTGAGGATATTCTATTGAGGATTGAGGATAGTCAACTGATTGTTGAGGACTGAGGGCTGACGATTGAGGATTCAGGATTGACGATTCAGAATTGAGGTTTGTGGACTGAGGATTGAGGATTGAAGATTGATTATTGAGGATTGAGGATTGAGAATTGAGGATTGTGGATTGAGGATTGAAGATTGAGGACTGGGTTTTGAGGATTGAAGAATGAGGATTGAGGATTGAGGATTGAGGATTGAGGATTGAAGATTGAGTATTGAGGATTGAAGATTGAGGATTGAGGACTGAGGATTGAGGACTGAGGATTGAGGATTGAGTATTGAGGATTGAGGATTGAGGATTAAAGATTGAGTATTGAGGATTGAAGATTGAGGATTGTGGATTGAAGATTGAGTATTGAGGATTGAAGATTGAGGATTGAGGATTGAGGATTGAGGATTGAGAATTGACGATGACGTCTGATGGTTGAGGATTGAGGTTTGAGGACTGAGGACTGAGGATTGAGGATTGAGAATTGAGGATTGAGGATTGAGGATTGAGGATTGAGGATTGAGGATTGAGGATTGATGATTGAGTATTGAATGTTGAGGATTGATGACTGAGGATTGAGGTCTGAGGATTGAGGATTGAGGATTGAGAATTGAGGATTGAGGATTGAGGATTGAAGATTGGGGATTGGGTATTGAGGATAGAAGAATGAGGACTGAGGATTTAGGATTGAGGATCGAGGATTGAAGATTGAGTATTGAGGATTGAAGATTGAGGATTGAGGATTGAGGATTGAGGACTGAGGATTGAGGATTGAGAATTGAGGATTGAGGATTGAGGATTGAAGATTGAGGATTGGGTATTGAGGATTGAAGAATGAGGATTGAGGATTGAGTATTGAGGATTGAGGATTGAAGATTGAGTATTGGGGATTGAAGACTGACGATTGAGGATTGAGTATTGAGGGTTGAGGATTTAGTATTGAGAATTGAGGATTGAGGATTGACGATTGAAGATTGAGGATTGGGTATTGAGGACTGAGGACTGAGGATTGAGTATTGAGGATTGAGGATTGAGGATTAAAGATTGAGTATTGAGGATTGAGGATTGAGGATTGAAGTTTGAGTACTGAGGATTGAAGATTGAGGATTGAGGATGGAGGGTTGAGGATTGAGGAATGAAGATTGAGGATTGGGGACTGAGTGTTGAGGGTTGAGTAATGAGAATTGATGTTTGTGGATGGAGATTTGAAAATTGAATATTGAGGATTGAGTATTGAAAGCTGAGAATTCAGGATATTCTATTGAGTGTTGAGAACTTTGGATTGATGGTTGAGTATTGAGGATTGATGGTTGAGGGTTGTGTGTTGAAAATTGAGGATTGGCGGACTGAGTATTGAAGATTGAGGACTGAGGACTAAGGATTGAGTATTGAGGATTGAGGATTCAGTATTGAGGATTGAGGATTTAAGAGTATTGATGAGTGAAGATTGCCTATTTATTATTGAGGGTTGAGGTTTGAGGACAGAAGATGGAAGATTGAGGATTGAGAATCGATAATTGAAGATTGAGGATTGAAAATTTAGGATTGGGTATTGAGGATTGAGGATTGGGGATTGAGGATCTAGTATTGGAGATTGATTATTTAGGATTGAAGATAGAGGGTTGAGGATTGAGGATTGAGGATTGAGAATTGAGAATTGAGGATGATGACTGAGGTTTGAGGATTGAGGTTTGAGGAATGAGGATTGAGGATTGAGGATTGAGGATTGAAGATTGAGTATTGATGATTGAAGATTGAGGATTGAGGATTGAGGGTTGAGGATTGAGGACGAGGACTGACGGTTGAGGATTGTGGTTTGAGGATTGAGGATTGAGGATTGAGTATTGAGGATGAGGACTGGGGTTTGAGGATTGAGGTTTGAGGAATGAGGATTGATGATTGAGGATTGAGGATTGAGGATTGAGGATTGAGTATTGAAGGTTCAGGATTGATGACTGAGGATTGATGATTGCGGATTGACGATTGAGGATTGAGGATTGAGGGTTGAAGGTTGAGTGTTGCGGATTGAAGGTTGAGGATTGACGATTGAGGATTGAGGATAGTGGATGATGGCTGAGGTTTGAGGTTTGAGGTTTGAGGTTTGAGTATTGAATCCTGAGAATTCAGGATGTTCTATTGAGTATTGAGAATTGAGGATTGATGGTTTAGTATTGAGGATTCAGGATTGAGGATTGAGGACTGAGTATTGAAGATTGAGGATTGATGGTTGGGGATTTAGAATTGAGGATTGAGGATTGAGGATTGAGGATTGAAAATTGAGTATTGAGAATTCAAGATTGAGGACTGAGGAATAAAGATTGAGGATTGAGGATGAGGGCTGAGGGTTGAGGATTGAGGCTTGAGGACTGAGGACTGAGGATTGAGGATTGAGAATTGAGGATAGAGGATTGAGGATTGAAGATTGAGGATTGGGTATTGAGGATTGAAGAATGAGGATTGAGGATTGAAGATTGAGGATTGATGATTGGGGATTGAGGATTGAGGATTGAAGATTGAGTATTGAGGATTGAGGACTGAGGATTGAGGACTGAGGATTGAGGATTGAGGATTGAGGATTGACTATTCAGGACTGAGGGTTGAAGATAGAGGATTGATGATTGAGGATTAAAGATTGAGTATTGAGGATTGAAGATTGAGAATTGAGGATTGAGGATTGAACATTGAGGACTGAGTGTTGAGGGTTGAGTGATGAGAACTGATGTTTGTGGATAGAGATTTGAAGATTGCAGATTGAGTATTGTGTATTGAAAACTGTGAATTGAGGATATTCTATTGAGGATTGAGGATTGTCACCTGATTGTTGAGGACTGAGGGCTGAAGATTGAGGATTCAGGATTGAGGATTCAGAATTGAGGTTTGAGGACTGAGGATTGAGGATTGAGGATTGAAGATTGAGTATTGAGGATTGAAGATTGAGGATTGAGGACTGAGAATTGATGATTGAGGATGAGGGCAGAGGGTTGAGGATTGAGGTTTAAGGACTGAGGACTGAGGATTGAGGATTGAGAATTGAGGATTGAGGATTGAGGATTGAAGATTGAGGATTGGGTATTGAGGATTGAAGAATGAGGATTGAGGATTGAGGATTGAGGATAGAGGATTGAAGATTGAGTATTGAGGATTGAAGATTGACGATTGAGGATTGTGGATTGAAGATTGAGTATTGAACATTGAGGACTGAGTGTTGAGGGTTCAGTAATGAGAATTGATGTTTGTGGATAGAGGTTTGAAGATTGCAGATTGAGTATTGAGTATTGAAAGCTGTGAATTGAGGATATTCTATTGAGGATTGAGGATAGTCAACTGATTGTTGAGGACTGAGGGCTGACGATTGAGGATTCAGGATTGACGATTCAGAATTGAGGTTTGTGGACTGAGGATTGAGGATTGAAGATTGATTATTGAGGATTGAGGATTGAGAATTGAGGATTGTGGATTGAGTATTGAAGATTGAGGACTGGGTTTTGAGGATTGAAGAATGAGGATTGAGGATTGAGGATTGAGGATTGAGGATTGAAGATTGAGTATTGAGGATTGAAGATTGAGGATTGAGGACTGAGGATTGAGGATTGAGTATTGAGGATTGAGGATTGAGGATTAAAGATTGAGTATTGAGGATTGAAGATTGAGGATTGTGGATTGAAGATTGAGTATTGAGGATTGAAGATTGAGGATTGAGGATTGAGGATTGAGGATTGAGAATTGACGATGACGTCTGAGGGTTGAGGATTGAGGTTTGAGGACTGAGGACTGAGGATTGAGGATTGAGAATTGAGGATTGAGGATTGAGGATTGAGGATTGAGGATTGAGGATTGAGGATTGATGATTGAGTATTGAATGTTGAGGATTGATGACTGAGGATTGAGGTCTGAGGATTGAGGATTGAGGATTGAGAATTGAGGATTGAGGATTGAGGATTGAAGATTGGGGATTGGGTATTGAGGATAGAAGAATGAGGACTGAGGATTTAGGATTGAGGATTGAGGATTGAGAATTGAGAATTGAGGATGATGACTGAGGTTTGAGGATTGAGGTTTGAGGAATGAGGATTGAGGATTGAGGATTGAGGATTGAAGATTGAGGATTGATGATTGAAGATTGAGGATTGAGGATTGAGGATTGAGGATTGAAGATTGAGGATTGGGTATTGAGGATTGAAGAATGAGGATTGAGGAATGAGGATTGAGGATTGAGGATTGAAGATTGAGGATTGATGATTGAGTATTGAAGGTTGAGGATTGATGACTGAGGATTGAGGATTGAGGATTGAGGATTGAGGATTGAGGATTGAAGATTGAGTGTTGAGGATTGAGTGTTGAGGAGTGAGGATTGAGTGTTGAGGATTGAGGATGAGGGCTGAGGTTTGAGGTTTGAGGTTTGAGTATTGAATCATGAGAATTCAGGATATTCTATTGAGTATTGAGTATTGAGGATTGATGGTTGAGTATTGAGGATTGAGGATTGAGGATTGAGGATTGACTATTGAAGATTGAGGATTGATGATTGAGAATTGAGGATTGAGGATTGAGGATTGAGGATTGAGGATTGAGGATTGAGTATTGAAGATTGAGAATTGAGGATTGAAGGTTGAGGATTGAGGAATGAGGTTTGAGGATTGAGGACGATGGCTGATGGCTGAGGGTTGAGGTTTTAGGACTGAGGACTGAGGATTGAGGATTGAGAATTGAGGATTGAGGATTGAGGATTGAAGATTGGGGATTGGTAATTGATGATTGAAGAATGAGGATTCAGGATTGAGGATTGATGATTGGGGATTGAAGGTTGAGTATTGAGGATTGAAGATTGAGTATTGATGATTGAAGATTGAGGATTGAGGGTTGAGGGTTGAGGGTTGCGGACGAGGACTGACGGTTGAGGATTGAGGTTTGAGGATTGAGGGTTGAGGACTGAGGGCTGAGGATAGAGGATTGAGGATGGAGCATTGAGGATTGAAGATTGAGGACTGGGGATTGAGGACTGAAGATTGAGGGTTAAGGATTGAGGATTGGTGATTGAGGATCTAGGACTGAATATTGATTATTGAGGATTAAAGATTGAGTATTGAGGATTGAGGATTGAGAATTGAGAATTGAGGATAAGGACTGAGGGTTGAGGATTGAGGTTTGAGGAATGAGGATTGAGGATTGAGGATTGAGGATTGAAGATTGTGTATTGATGATTGAAGATTGAGGATTGAGGATTGAGGGTTGAGGATTGAGGACGAGGACTGACGGTTGAGGATTGTGGTTTGAGGATTGAGGATTGAGGATTGAGTATTGAGGATGAGGACTGGGGTTTGAGGATTGAGGTTTGAGGAATGAGGATTGAGGATTGAGGATTGAGGACTGAGGATTGAGGATTGAGTATTGAAGGTTGAGGATTGATAACTGAGGATTGAGGATTGCGGATTGACGATTGAGGATTGAGGATTGAGCGTTGAAGGTTGAGTGTTGAGAACTGATGGTTTAGTATTGAGGATTCAGGATTGAGGATTGAGGATTGAGTATTGAAGATTGAGGATTGATGGTTGAGGATTGAGGATTGAGGACTGAGGATTGAGGATTGAGGATTGAGCATTCAGGATTGAAGATTGGGGACTGGGGATTGAGGATTGAAGATTGAGGATTAAGGATTGAGGATTGGAGATTGGGTGTCTAGGATTGGAGATTGATTATTGAGGATTGAAGATTGAGGGTTAAGGATTGAGGATTGAGATGGAGAATTGAGGATGAGGACTGAGGATTGAGGATTGAGGATAGAAGATTGAGGACTGAGGATTGAGGATTGAGAATTGAGGATGAGGACTGAGGTTTGAGGATTGAGGTTTGAGGAATGAGGATAGAGGATTGAGGATTGAGTATTGAAGGTTGAGGATTGATGACTGAGGTTTGAGGATTGCGGATTGACGATTGAGGATTGGGGATTGAGGGTTGAAGGTTGAGTGTTGAGGATTGAAGGTTGAGGATTGAGGATTCAGGATTGAGGATTGAAGATTGAGGATTGAATATTGAGTCTTGATGATTGATGATTGAGGATTGAGGATTGAGTGTTGAGGATTGAGGACGAGGACTGACGGTTGAGGATTGAGGTTTGAGGTTTGAGGATTGAGGATTGAGGACTGAGGATTGAGGATTGAGGATTGAGCATTGAGGATTGAAGATTGAGGCCTGGGGATTGAAGATTGAAGATTGACGATTGAGGATTGTGGATTGAGGATTGAGGGTTGAGGATTAAAGATGGAATATTGATGATTGAAGATTGAGGATTGAGGATTGAGTGTTGTGGATTGAGGACGAGGACTGAGTGTTGAGAATTGATGTTTGAGGTCTGAGGATTGAGGATTGAGGATTGAGAATTGAGTATTGAGGATTGAGGATTGAAGATTGAGTATTGGGTATTGAGGATTGAAGAATGAGGACTGAGGATTTAGGATTGAGGATCGAGGATTGAAGATTGAGTATTGGGGATTGAAGATTGAGGATTGACGATTGTGGATTGAGGATTGAGGATTGAGTATTCAGGATTGAGGATTGAGGATTGTAGATTGAGGATTGAGGATTGAGTATTGAATGCTGAGGATTGATGATTGAGGATTGAGGATTGAGGATTGAGGATTGAGTGTTGAGGATTGAGTGTTGAGGAGTGAGGATTGAGTGTTGAGGATTGAGGATGAGGGCTGAGGTTTGAGGTTTGAGGTTTGAGTATTGAATCCTGAGAATTCAGGATATTCTATTGAGTATTGAGAATTGAGGATTGATGGTTGAGTATTGAGGATTGAGGATTGAGGATTGAGTATTGAAGGTTGAGGATTGATGATTGAGGATTGAGGATTGAGGTTTGGGTATTGATGACTGAGGATTGAGGATTGAGGATTGAGGATTGAGGATTGAGGATTGAAGATTGAGGATTGGGTATTGAGAATTGAAGAATGAGTATTGAGGATTGAGGGTTGAGTATTGAGGATTGAAGATTGAGTATTGAGGATTGAAGATTGAGGATTGAGGACTGAGGATTGAGGGTTGAGTATTGAGGATTGAGGATTGAGGATTAAAGATTGACTATTGAGGATTGAAGATTGAGGACTGTGGATTGAAGATTGGGGATTGAGGATTGAGGGTTGTGGATTGAGGACGAGGACTGAGAGTTGAGTATTGATGTTTGAGGTCTGAGGATTGAGGATTGAGGATTGAGAATTGAGGATTGAAGATTGAGTATTGAGGATTGAAGATTGAGGATTGAGGGTTGAGGATTGAAGATTGAGGACTTAGTATTGAGGGTTGAGTGATGGGAATTGATGTTTGTGGATTGAGATTTGAAGATTGAAGAATGGGGATTGAGTATTGAAAACTGTGAATTGAGGGTATTCTATTGAGGATTGAGTATTGACAATTGATTGCTGAGGACTGAGGGCTAAAGACTGAGGATTCAGGATTCAGGATTCGGGATTGAGGTTTAAGGACAGAGGATTGAGGGTTGAGGATTGAGGATTGAGGATTGACGCTTGAGGATTGAAGGTTGAGGATGGAGGATTGAAAAGAGTGGACTGAGTGTTGAGGATTGTGTGTTGAGAATTGATGTTTGAGGATTGAGATTTGATTATTGAATATTGTGGATTGAGTATTGAACCATGAGAATTCAGGATACTCTATTGAGTGTTAGGAATTGAGGATTGATGGTTGAGTATTGAGGATTGGTGGTTGAGGGTTGTGTGTTGAATATTGAGGATTGAGGATTCAGGATTGAGGATTGAAGATTGAGGATTGAATATTGAGTCTTGATGATTGATGATTGAGGATTGAGGATTGAGTGTTGAGGATTGAGGACGAGGACTGACGGTTGAGGATTGAGGTTTGAGGTTTGAGGATTGAGGATTGAGGACTGAGGATTGAGGATTGAGGATTGAGCATTGAGGATTGAAGATTGAGGCCTGGGGATTGAAGATTGAAGATTGACGATCGAGGATTGTGGATTGAGGATTGAGAATTGAGGATTGAGGATTGAGGATTGAGGATTGAGGATTGAGGATTGAAGATTGAGGTTTGGGTATTGAGGACTGAGGACTGAGGATTGAGTATTGAGGATTGAAGATTGAGTGTTGAGGATTGAGTGTTGAGGAGTGAGGATTGAGTGTTGAGGATTGAGGATGAGGGCTGAGGTTTGAGGTTTGAGGTTTGAGTATTGAATCCTGAGAATTCAGTATATTCTATTGAGTATTGAGAATTGAGGATTGATGGTTGAGGATTGACGATTGAGGATTGAGGATTGAGGATGATGGCTGAGGTTTGAGGTTTGAGGTTTGAGGTTTGAGTATTGAATCCTGAGAATTCAGGATGTTCTATTGAGTATTGAGAATTGAGGATTGATGGTTTAGTATTGAGGATTCAGGATTGAGGATTGAGGACTGAGTATTGAAGATTGAGGATTGATGGTTGGGGATTTAGAATTGAGGATTGAGGATTGAGGATTGAGGATTGAAAATTGAGTATTGAGGATTCAAGATTGAGGACTGAGGAATAAAGATTGAGGATTGAGGATGAGGGCTGAGGGTTGAGGATTGAGGCTTGAGGACTGAGGACTGAGGATTGAGGATTGAGAATTGAGGATAGAGGATTGAGGATTGAAGATTGAGGATTGGGTATTGAGGATTGAAGAATGAGGATTGAGGATTGAAGATTGAGGATTGATGATTGGGGATTGAGGATTGAGGATTGAAGATTGAGTATTGAGGATTGAGGACTGAGGATTGAGGACTGAGGATTGAGGATTGAGGATTGAGGATTGACTATTCAGGACTGAGGGTTGAAGATAGAGGATTGATGATTGAGGATTAAAGATTGAGTATTGAGGATTGAAGATTGAGAATTGAGGATTGAGGATTGAACATTGAGGACTGAGTGTTGAGGGTTGAGTGATGAGAACTGATGTTTGTGGATAGAGATTTGAAGATTGCAGATTGAGTATTGTGTATTGAAAACTGTGAATTGAGGATATTCTATTGAGGATTGAGGATTGTCACCTGATTGTTGAGGACTGAGGGCTGAAGATTGAGGATTCAGGATTGAGGATTCAGAATTGAGGTTTGAGGACTGAGGATTGAGGATTGAGGATTGAAGATTGAGTATTGAGGATTGAAGATTGAGGATTGAGGACTGAGAATTGATGATTGAGGATGAGGGCAGAGGGTTGAGGATTGAGGTTTAAGGACTGAGGACTGAGGATTGAGGATTGAGAATTGAGGATTGAGGATTGAGGATTGAAGATTGAGGATTGGGTATTGAGGATTGAAGAATGAGGATTCGGGATTGAGGTTTAAGGACAGAGGATTGAGGGTTGAGGATTGAGGATTGAGGATTGACGCTTGAGGATTGAAGGTTGAGGATGGAGGATTGAAAAGAGTGGACTGAGTGTTGAGGATTGTGTGTTGAGAATTGATGTTTGAGGATTGAGATTTGATTATTGAATATTGTGGATTGAGTATTGAACCATGAGAATTCAGGATACTCTATTGAGTGTTAGGAATTGAGGATTGATGGTTGAGTATTGAGGATTGGTGGTTGAGGGTTGTGTGTTGAATATTGAGGATTGAGGATTCAGGATTGAGGATTGAAGATTGAGGATTGAATATTGAGTCTTGATGATTGATGATTGAGGATTGAGGATTGAGTGTTGAGGATTGAGGACGAGGACTGACGGTTGAGGATTGAGGTTTGAGGTTTGAGGATTGAGGATTGAGGACTGAGGATTGAGGATTGAGGATTGAGCATTGAGGATTGAAGATTGAGGCCTGGGGATTGAAGATTGAAGATTGACGATCGAGGATTGTGGATTGAGGATTGAGAATTGAGGATTGAGGATTGAGGATTGAGGATTGAGGATTGAGGATTGAAGATTGAGGTTTGGGTATTGAGGACTGAGGACTGAGGATTGAGTATTGAGGATTGAAGATTGAGTGTTGAGGATTGAGTGTTGAGGAGTGAGGATTGAGTGTTGAGGATTGAGGATGAGGGCTGAGGTTTGAGGTTTGAGGTTTGAGTATTGAATCCTGAGAATTCAGTATATTCTATTGAGTATTGAGAATTGAGGATTGATGGTTGAGGATTGACGATTGAGGATTGAGGATTGAGGATGATGGCTGAGGTTTGAGGTTTGAGGTTTGAGGTTTGAGTATTGAATCCTGAGAATTCAGGATGTTCTATTGAGTATTGAGAATTGAGGATTGATGGTTTAGTATTGAGGATTCAGGATTGAGGATTGAGGACTGAGTATTGAAGATTGAGGATTGATGGTTGGGGATTTAGAATTGAGGATTGAGGATTGAGGATTGAGGATTGAAAATTGAGTATTGAGGATTCAAGATTGAGGACTGAGGAATAAAGATTGAGGATTGAGGATGAGGGCTGAGGGTTGAGGATTGAGGCTTGAGGACTGAGGACTGAGGATTGAGGATTGAGAATTGAGGATAGAGGATTGAGGATTGAAGATTGAGGATTGGGTATTGAGGATTGAAGAATGAGGATTGAGGATTGAAGATTGAGGATTGATGATTGGGGATTGAGGATTGAGGATTGAAGATTGAGTATTGAGGATTGAGGACTGAGGATTGAGGACTGAGGATTGAGGATTAAGGATTGAGGATTGACTATTCAGGACTGAGGGTTGAAGATAGAGGATTGATGATTGAGGATTAAAGATTGAGTATTGAGGATTGAAGATTGAGAATTGAGGATTGAGGATTGAACATTGAGGACTGAGTGTTGAGGGTTGAGTGATGAGAACTGATGTTTGTGGATAGAGATTTGAAGATTGCAGATTGAGTATTGTGTATTGAAAACTGTGAATTGAGGATATTCTATTGAGGATTGAGGATTGTCACCTGATTGTTGAGGACTGAGGGCTGAAGATTGAGGATTCAGGATTGAGGATTCAGAATTGAGGTTTGAGGACTGAGGATTGAGGATTGAGGATTGAAGATTGAGTATTGAGGATTGAAGATTGAGGATTGAGGACTGAGAATTGATGATTGAGGATGAGGGCAGAGGGTTGAGGATTGAGGTTTAAGGACTGAGGACTGAGGATTGAGGATTGAGAATTGAGGATTGAGGATTGAGGATTGAAGATTGAGGATTGGGTATTGAGGATTGAAGAATGAGGATTGAGGATTGAGGATTGAGGATAGAGGATTGAAGATTGAGTATTGAGGATTGAAGATAGACGATTGAGGATTGTGGATTGAAGATTGAGTATTGAACATTGAGGACTGAGTGTTGAGGGTTCAGTAATGAGAATTGATGTTTGTGGATAGAGGTTTGAAGATTGCAGATTGAGTATTGAGTATTGAAAGCTGTGAATTGAGGATATTCTATTGAGGATTGAGGATAGTCAACTGATTGTTGAGGACTGAGGGCTGACGATTGAGGATTCAGGATTGACGATTCAGAATTGAGGTTTGTGGACTGAGGATTGAGGATTGAAGATTGATTATTGAGGATTGAGGATTGAGAATTGAGGATTGTGGATTGAGGATTGAAGATTGAGGACTGGGTTTTGAGGATTGAAGAATGAGGATTGAGGATTGAGGATTGAGGATTGAGGATTGAAGATTGAGTATTGAGGATTGAAGATTGAGGATTGAGGACTGAGGATTGAGGACTGAGGATTGAGGATTGAGTATTGAGGATTGAGGATTGAGGATTAAAGATTGAGTATTGAGGATTGAAGATTGAGGATTGTGGATTGAAGATTGAGTATTGAGGATTGAAGATTGAGGATTGAGGATTGAGGATTGAGGATTGAGAATTGACGATGACGTCTGAGGGTTGAGGATTGAGGTTTGAGGACTGAGGACTGAGGATTGAGGATTGAGAATTGAGGATTGAGGATTGAGGATTGAGGATTGAGGATTGAGGATTGAGGATTGATGATTGAGTATTGAATGTTGAGGATTGATGACTGAGGATTGAGGTCTGAGGATTGAGGATTGAGGATTGAGAATTGAGGATTGAGGATTGAGGATTGAAGATTGGGGATTGGGTATTGAGGATAGAAGAATGAGGACTGAGGATTTAGGATTGAGGATCGAGGATTGAAGATTGAGTATTGAGGATTGAAGATTGAGGATTGAGGATTGAGGATTGAGGACTGAGGATTGAGGATTGAGAATTGAGGATTGAGGATTGAGGATTGAAGATTGAGGATTGGGTATTGAGGATTGAAGAATGAGGATTGAGGATTGAGTATTGAGGATTGAGGATTGAAGATTGAGTATTGGGGATTGAAGACTGACGATTGAGGATTGAGTATTGAGGGTTGAGGATTTAGTATTGAGAATTGAGGATTGAGGATTGACGATTGAAGATTGAGGATTGGGTATTGAGGACTGAGGACTGAGGATTGAGTATTGAGGATTGAGGATTGAGGATTAAAGATTGAGTATTGAGGATTGAGGATTGAGGATTGAAGTTTGAGTACTGAGGATTGAAGATTGAGGATTGAGGATGGAGGGTTGAGGATTGAGGAATGAAGATTGAGGATTGGGGACTGAGTGTTGAGGGTTGAGTAATGAGAATTGATGTTTGTGGATGGAGATTTGAAAATTGAATATTGAGGATTGAGTATTGAAAGCTGAGAATTCAGGATATTCTATTGAGTGTTGAGAACTTTGGATTGATGGTTGAGTATTGAGGATTGATGGTTGAGGGTTGTGTGTTGAAAATTGAGGATTGGCGGACTGAGTATTGAAGATTGAGGACTGAGGACTAAGGATTGAGTATTGAGGATTGAGGATTCAGTATTGAGGATTGAGGATTTAAGAGTATTGATGAGTGAAGATTGCCTATTTATTATTGAGGGTTGAGGTTTGAGGACAGAAGATGGAAGATTGAGGATTGAGAATCGATAATTGAAGATTGAGGATTGAAAATTTAGGATTGGGTATTGAGGATTGAGGATTGGGGATTGAGGATCTAGTATTGGAGATTGATTATTTAGGATTGAAGATAGAGGGTTGAGGATTGAGGATTGAGGATTGAGAATTGAGAATTGAGGATGATGACTGAGGTTTGAGGATTGAGGTTTGAGGAATGAGGATTGAGGATTGAGGATTGAGGATTGAAGATTGAGTATTGATGATTGAAGATTGAGGATTGAGGATTGAGGGTTGAGGATTGAGGACGAGGACTGACGGTTGAGGATTGTGGTTTGAGGATTGAGGATTGAGGATTGAGTATTGAGGATGAGGACTGGGGTTTGAGGATTGAGGTTTGAGGAATGAGGATTGATGATTGAGGATTGAGGATTGAGGATTGAGGATTGAGTATTGAAGGTTCAGGATTGATGACTGAGGATTGATGATTGCGGATTGACGATTGAGGATTGAGGATTGAGGGTTGAAGGTTGAGTGTTGCGGATTGAAGGTTGAGGATTGACGATTGAGGATTGAGGATAGTGGATGATGGCTGAGGTTTGAGGTTTGAGGTTTGAGGTTTGAGTATTGAATCCTGAGAATTCAGGATGTTCTATTGAGTATTGAGAATTGAGGATTGATGGTTTAGTATTGAGGATTCAGGATTGAGGATTGAGGACTGAGTATTGAAGATTGAGGATTGATGGTTGGGGATTTAGAATTGAGGATTGAGGATTGAGGATTGAGGATTGAAAATTGAGTATTGAGAATTCAAGATTGAGGACTGAGGAATAAAGATTGAGGATTGAGGATGAGGGCTGAGGGTTGAGGATTGAGGCTTGAGGACTGAGGACTGAGGATTGAGGATTGAGAATTGAGGATAGAGGATTGAGGATTGAAGATTGAGGATTGGGTATTGAGGATTGAAGAATGAGGATTGAGGATTGAAGATTGAGGATTGATGATTGGGGATTGAGGATTGAGGATTGAAGATTGAGTATTGAGGATTGAGGACTGAGGATTGAGGACTGAGGATTGAGGATTGAGGATTGAGGATTGACTATTCAGGACTGAGGGTTGAAGATAGAGGATTGATGATTGAGGATTAAAGATTGAGTATTGAGGATTGAAGATTGAGAATTGAGGATTGAGGATTGAACATTGAGGACTGAGTGTTGAGGGTTGAGTGATGAGAACTGATGTTTGTGGATAGAGATTTGAAGATTGCAGATTGAGTATTGTGTATTGAAAACTGTGAATTGAGGATATTCTATTGAGGATTGAGGATTGTCACCTGATTGTTGAGGACTGAGGGCTGAAGATTGAGGATTCAGGATTGAGGATTCAGAATTGAGGTTTGAGGACTGAGGATTGAGGATTGAGGATTGAAGATTGAGTATTGAGGATTGAAGATTGAGGATTGAGGACTGAGAATTGATGATTGAGGATGAGGGCAGAGGGTTGAGGATTGAGGTTTAAGGACTGAGGACTGAGGATTGAGGATTGAGAATTGAGGATTGAGGATTGAGGATTGAAGATTGAGGATTGGGTATTGAGGATTGAAGAATGAGGATTGAGGATTGAGGATTGAGGATAGAGGATTGAAGATTGAGTATTGAGGATTGAAGATTGACGATTGAGGATTGTGGATTGAAGATTGAGTATTGAACATTGAGGACTGAGTGTTGAGGGTTCAGTAATGAGAATTGATGTTTGTGGATAGAGGTTTGAAGATTGCAGATTGAGTATTGAGTATTGAAAGCTGTGAATTGAGGATATTCTATTGAGGATTGAGGATAGTCAACTGATTGTTGAGGACTGAGGGCTGACGATTGAGGATTCAGGATTGACGATTCAGAATTGAGGTTTGTGGACTGAGGATTGAGGATTGATGATTGATTATTGAGGATTGAGGATTGAGAATTGAGGATTGTGGATTGAGTATTGAAGATTGAGGACTGGGTTTTGAGGATTGAAGAATGAGGATTGAGGATTGAGGATTGAGGATTGAGGATTGAAGATTGAGTATTGAGGATTGAAGATTGAGGATTGAGGACTGAGGATTGAGGATTGAGTATTGAGGATTGAGGATTGAGGATTAAAGATTGAGTATTGAGGATTGAAGATTGAGGATTGTGGATTGAAGATTGAGTATTGAGGATTGAAGATTGAGGATTGAGGATTGAGGATTGAGGATTGAGAATTGACGATGACGTCTGAGGGTTGAGGATTGAGGTTTGAGGACTGAGGACTGAGGATTGAGGATTGAGAATTGAGGATTGAGGATTGAGGATTGAGGATTGAGGATTGAGGATTGAGGATTGATGATTGAGTATTGAATGTTGAGGATTGATGACTGAGGATTGAGGTCTGAGGATTGAGGATTGAGGATTGAGAATTGAGGATTGAGGATTGAGGATTGAAGATTGGGGATTGGGTATTGAGGATAGAAGAATGAGGACTGAGGATTTAGGATTGAGGATTGAGGATTGAGAATTGAGAATTGAGGATGATGACTGAGGTTTGAGGATTGAGGTTTGAGGAATGAGGATTGAGGATTGAGGATTGAGGATTGAAGATTGAGTATTGATGATTGAAGATTGAGGATTGAGGATTGAGGATTGAGGATTGAAGATTGAGGATTGGGTATTGAGGATTGAAGAATGAGGATTGAGGAATGAGGATTGAGGATTGAGGATTGAAGATTGAGTATTGAGGATTGAAGATTGAGGATTGAGGATTGAGGATTGAGGATTGAGGATTGAGGTTTGAGGATTGAAGATTGAGGATCGGGGACTGAGTGTTGAGGGTTGAGTGATGAGAGTTAATGTTTGTGGATAGAGATTTGAAGATTGCAGATTGAGTATCGAGTATTGAAAACTGTGAATTGAGGATATTCTATTGAGGATTGAGGATTGACAATTGATTGTCGAGGACTGAGGGCTGAAGATTGAGGATTAAGGATTGAGGATGCAGAATTGTGGTTTGAGGACTGAGGATTGAGGATTGAAGATTGAGTATTGAGGATTGAAGATTGAGGATTGAGGACTGAGGATGGAGGATTGAAGAGAGAGGACTGAGTGCTGAGGATTGAGTGTTGAGAATTGATGTTTGAGGGTTGAGATTTGATTATTAATTTTTGTGGATTGAGTATTGAACGATGAGAATTCAGGGTTTTCTATTGAGTATTGAGAATTGAGGATTAATTGTTGAATATTGAGGATTGATGGTTGAGGGTTTTGTGATGAATATTGAGGATTGAGGATTGAGGATTGAGGATTGAGGATTGAGGATTGAGGATTGAGGATTTAGAATTGAAGATTGAGTATTGATGATTGAAGGTTGAGGATTGAGGATTGAGGATTGAGGATTGAGGACTGAGGATTGATAATTGAGGATTGAGGATTGAGGATTCACGATTGAGGATTGGGTATTGAGGATTGTAGAATGAGTATTGAGGATTGAGGATTGAGGATTGAGGATTGAAGGTTGAGTATCGAGGATTGAAGATTGAGGATTGATGATTGAGGATTAAGGATTGGGTATTGAAGGTTGAGGATTGATGATTGGGGACTGATGATTGAGGATTGAGGATTGAGTATTGAGGACTGAGGATTGAAGATTGAGGATTGAGGATTGAGGATTAAAGATTGAGTATTGAGGATTGAAGATTGAGAATTGAGGATTGAGGATTGAACATTGAGGACTGAGTGTTGAGGGTTGAGTGATGAGAAGTGACGTTTGTGTATAGAGATTTGAGGATTGCAGAATGAGTATTGTGTATTGAAAACTGTGAGTTGAGGATGTTCTATTGAGGATTGAGGATTGTTACCTGATTGTTGAGGACTGAGGGCTGAAGATTGAGGATTCAGTATTGAGGATTCAGAATTGAGGTTTGAGGACTGAGGATTGTGGATGGAGGATCGAAGATTGAGTATTGAGGATTGAAGATTGAGGACTGGGGATTGAGGATTGAGGATTGGGGATGAGGGCTGAGGGTTGAGGATTGAGATTTAAGGACTGAGGACTGGCGATTGAGGATTGAGAATTGAGGATTGAGGATTGAGGATTGAGGATTGAAGAATGAGGATTGAGGATTGAGGATTGAGGATTGAGGATTGAAGATTGAGTATTGAGGATTGAAGATTGACGATTGAGTAATGTGGATTGAAGATTGAGTATTGAACATTGAGGACTGAGTGTTGAGGGTTCAGCGATGAGAATTGATGTTTGTGGATAGAGGTTTGAAGATTGCAGATTGAGTATTGAGTATTGAAGACTGTGAATGCAGGATATTCTATTGAGGATTGAGGATTGTCAACTGATTGTTGAGGACTGAGGGCTGAAGATTGAAGATTCAGGATTGAGGATTCAGAATTGATGTTTGAGGACTGAGGATTGAGGATTGAAGATTGATTATTGAGGATTGAGGATTGAGAATTGAGGATTGAAGATTGAGGATTGAAGATTGAGGATTGGGTATTGAGAATTGAAGAATGAGGATTGAGGATTGAGGATTGAGTATTGAGGATTGAAGATTGAGTATTGAGGATTGAAGATTGAGGATTGAGGACTGAGGATTGAGGGTTGAGTATTGAGGATTGAGGATTGAGGATTAAAGATTGACTATTGAGGATTGAAGATTGAGGATTGTGGATTGAAGATTGAGTATTGAGGATTGAAGATTGAGGATTGAGGATTGAGGATTGAGAATTGAAGATGAGGGCTGAGGGTTGAGGATTGAGGTTTGAGGACTGCGGACTGAGGATTGAGGATTGAGAATTGAGGAATGAGGATTGAGGATTGAGGTTTGAGGAATGAGGATTGAGGATTGAGGATTGAGGATTGATGATTGAGTATTGATGATTGAAGATTGAGGATTGAGGATTGAGGGTTGAGGATTGAGGACGATGACTGACGGTTGAGGATTGTGGTTTGAGGATTGAGGATTGAGGATTGAGTATTGAGGATGAGGACTGGGGTTTGAGGATTGAGGTTTGAGGAATGAGGATTGAGGATTGAGGATTGAGAATTGAGGATTGAGGATTGAGGACTGAAGATTGAGGATTTGGTATTAAGGATTGAAGAATGAGGATTGAGGATTGAGGATTGAGTATTCAGAATTGATGTTTGAGGACTGAGGATCGAGGATTGAAGATTGATTATTGAGGATTGAGGATTGAGTATTGAGGATTGACGATTGAGGATTGAGGATTGAGGAATGAGGATTGAGGATTGAAGATTGGGGATTGAGGATTGAGGGTTGTGGATTGAGGACGAGGACTGAGGGTTGAGTATTGATGTTTGAGGTCTGAGGATTGAGGATTGAGGATTGAGAATTGAGGATTGAAGATTGAGTGTTGAGGATTGAAGGGTGAGGATTGAGGGTTGAGGATTGAAGATTGAGGACTTAGTGTTGAGGGTTGAGTGATGGGAATTGATGTTTGTGGATTGAGATTTGAAGATTGAAGAATGGGGATTGAGTATTCAAAAATGTGAATTGAGGATATTCTATTGAGGGTTGAGTATTGACAATTGATTGTTGAGGACTGAGGGCTAAACATTGAGGATTCAGGATTGAGGATTCGGGATTGAGGTTTAAGGACAGAGGATTGAGGGTTGAGGATTGAGGATTGAGGATTGACGCTTGAGGATTGAAGGTTGAGGATGGAGGATTGAAAAGAGTGGACTGAGTGTTGAGGATTGAGTGTTGAGAATTGATGTTTGAGGATTGAGATTTGATTATTGAATATTGTGGATTGAGTATTGAACCATGAGAATTCAGGATACTCTATTAAGTATTAGGAATTGAGGATTGATGGTTGAGTATTGAGGATTGGTGGTTGAGGGTTGTGTGTTGAATATTGAGGATTGAGGATTGAAGATAGAGAATTGAGGATTGAGGATTGAGGATTGAAGATTGAGTATTGAGGATTGAAGGTTGAGGATTGAGGATTGAGAATTGAGGATTGAGGATGAGGGCTGAGGGTTGAGGATTGAGGTTTAAGGGTTGAGTATTGAAGATTGAGGATTGATGGTTGAGGATTTAGAATTGAGGATTGAGGATTGAGGATTGAGGATTGAGGGTTGAGGATTGAGGTCGAGGACTGACGGTTGAGGATTGTGGTTTGAGGATTGAGGATTGAGGATTGAGTATTGAGGATGAGGACTGGGGTTTGAGGAATGAGGTTTGAGGAATGAGTATTGAGGATTGAGGATTGAGGACTGAGGATTGACGATTGAGGATTGAGGATTGAGGGTTGAAGGTTGAGTGTTGTTGGATTGAAGGTTGAGGATTGACGATTGAGGATTGAGGATTGAGGATGATGGCATAGGTTTGAGGTTTGAGGTTTGAGGTTTGAGTATTGAATCCTGAGAATTCAGGATGTTCTATTGAGTATTGAGAAATGAGGATTGATGGTTTAGTATTGAGGATTCAGGATTGAGGATTGAGGATTGAGCATTGAAGATTGAGGATTGATGGTTGAGGATTTAGGATTGAGGATTGAGGATTGAGGATTGATGATTGAAAATTGAGTATTGAGGATTGAAGGTTGAGGACTGAGGAATAAAGATTGAGGATTGAGGATGAGGGCTGAGGGTTGAGGATTGAGGCTTGAGGACTGAGAACTGAGGATTGAGGATTGAGAATTGAGGATAGAGGATTGAGGATTGAAGATTGAGGATTGGGTATTGAGGATTGAAGAATGAGGATTGAGGATTGAGGATTGAGTATTGAGGATTGAAGATTGAGTATTGAGGATTGAAGATTGAGGATTGAGGACTGAGGATTGAGGGTTGAGTATTGAGGATTGAGGATTGAGGATTAAAGATTGACTATTGAGGATTGAAGATTGAGGATTGTGGATTGAAGATTGAGTATTGAGGATTGAAGATTGAGGATTGAGGATTTAGGATTGAGAATTGAAGATGAGGGCTGAGGGTTGAGGATTGAGGTTTGAGGACTGCGGACTGAGGATTGAGGATTGAGAATTGAGGAATGAGGATTGAGGATTGAGGATTGAAGATTGGGGATTGAGGATTGAGGGTTGTGGATTGAGGACGAGGACTGAGGGTTGAGTATTGATGTTTGAGGTCTGAGGATTGAGGATTGAGGATTGAGAATTGAGGATTGAAGATTGAGTATTGAGGATTGAAGGTTGAGGATTGAGGGTTGAGGATTGAAGATTGAGGACTTAGTGTTGAGGGTTGAGTGATGGGAATTGATGTTTGTGGATTGAGATTTGAAGATTGAAGAATGGGGATTGAGTATTGAAAACTGTGAATTGAGGATATTCTATTGAGGATTGAGTATTGACAATTGATTGTTGAGGACTGATGGCTAAAGATTGAGGATTCAGGATTCAGGATTCGGGATTGAGGTTTAAGGACAGAGGATTGAGGGTTGAGGATTGAGGATTGAGGATTGACGCTTGAGGATTGAAGGTTGAGGATGGAGGATTGAAAAGAGTGGCCTGAGTGTTGAGGATTGAGTGTTGAGAATTGATGTTTGAGGATTGAGATTTGATTATTGAATATTGTGGATTGAGTATTGAACCATGAGAATTCAGGATACTCTATTGAGTATTAGGAATTGAGGATTGATGGTTGAGTATTGAAGATTGGTGGTTGAGGGTTGTGTGTTGAATATTGAGGATTGAGGATTGAGGACTGAGGATTGAGGATTGAGGATTGAGAATTGAAGATTGAAGAATGTGGACTGGGGATTGAGTATTGAGGATTGAGGATTGAAGATTGAGGATTGAGGATTGGGGACTGAGTGTTGAGGGCTGTGTGATGAGAATTGATATTTGTGGATAGATATTTGAATATAGCAGATTGAGCATTGAGTATTGAAAGCTGTGAATTGATGATATTCTATTGTGGATTGAGAATTGACAACTGATTGTTGAGGGCTGAGGGCTGAAGATTGCGGATTCAGGATTGAGAATTCAAAATTGATGATTGAGGACTGAGGACTGAGGATTGAAGATTGAGTATTGATGATTGAAGATTGAGTATTGATGATTGAAGATTGCGGATTGATTATTGATGGTTGAGGATTGACGACGAGGGCTGAGGGTTGAGGATTGAGGACTGAGGATTGAGGATTGAGGACTGGGCATTGAGGATTGAAGATTGAGGACTGAGGATTGAGGATTGAAGATTGAGGATTAAGGATTGAGGATTGGGGATTGGGGATCTAGGATTGGAGATTGATTATTGAGGATTGAAGCTTGTGGGTTGAGGATTGAGGATTGAGGACTGAGAATTGAGGATGAGGCCTGAGGGTTGAGGATTGACGTTTGAGGTACGAGGATTGAGGATTGAGGATTGAGGGTTGTGGATTGAGGACGAGGACTGAGTGTTGAGAATTGATGTTTGAGGTCTGAGGATTGAGGATTGAGAATTGAGAATTGAGGATTGAGGATTGAGGATTGAAGATTGAGGATTGGGTATTGAGGATTGAAGAATGAGGACTGAGGATTTAGGATTGAGGATCGAGGATTGAAGATTGAGTATTGAGGATTGAAGATTGAGGATTGCGGATTGAGGATTGAGGATTGAGGATTGAGTATTCAGGATTGAGGATTGAGGATTGTAGATTGAGGATTGAGGATTGATGATTAAAGATTGAGTGTTGAGGATTGAAGATTGAGGATTGATGATTGGGGATTGAGGATTGAGGATTGAGGATTGAGGATTGAGTATTCAAGGCTGAGGATTGATGATTGAGGATTGAGGATTGAAGATTGAGTATTGAGGATTGAAGATTGAGGATTGAGGATTGAGAATTGAGGATTGAGAATGAGGGCTGAGGGTTGAGGATTGAGGTTTAAGGACTGAGGACTGAGGATTGAGGATTGAGAATTGAGGATTGAGGATTGAGGATTGAAGATTGAGGATTGGGTATTGAGGATTGAAGAATGAGGATTGAGGATTGAGGATTGAGGATTGAGGATTGAAGATTGAGTATTGAGGATTGAAGATTGAGGATTGAGGACTGAGGATTGAGGATTGAGTATTGAGGATTGAGGATTGAGGATTAAAGATTGAGTATTGAGGATTGAAGACTGAGGATTGCGGATTGAAGATTGAGTATTGAGGATTGAAGATTGAGGATTGGGGATTGAGGATTGAGAATTGACGATGAGGTCTGAGGGTTGAGGATTGAGGTTTGAGGACTGAGGACTGAGGATTGAGGATTGAGAATTGAGGATTGAGGATTGAGGATTGAGGATTGAAGATTGAGGATTGGGTATTGAGGATTGAACATTGAGGATTGAGGATTGAGAATCGAGGATTGAGGATTGAGGATTGAAGATTGAGTATTGAGGATTGAAGATTGAGGATTGCGGATTGAGGATTGAGGATTGAGGATTGAGTATTCAGGATTGAGGATTGAGGATTGTAGATTGAGGATTGAGGATTGATGATTAAAGATTGAGTGTTGAGGATTGAAGATTGAGGATTGATGATTGGGGATTGAGGATTGAGGATTGAGGATTGAGGATTGAGTATTCAAGGCTGAGGATTGATGATTGAGGATTGAGGATTGAAGATTGAGTATTGAGGATTGAAGATTGAGGATTGAGGATTGAGAATTGAGGATTGAGAATGAGGGCTGAGGGTTGAGGATTGAGGTTTAAGGACTGAGGACTGAGGATTGAGGATTGAGAATTGAGGATTGAGGATTGAGGATTGAAGATTGAGGATTGGGTATTGAGGATTGAAGAATGAGGATTGAGGATTGAGGATTGAGGATTGAGGATTGAAGATTGAGTATTGAGGATTGAAGATTGAGGATTGAGGACTGAGGATTGAGGATTGAGTATTGAGGATTGAGGATTGAGGATTAAAGATTGAGTATTGAGGATTGAAGACTGAGGATTGCGGATTGAAGATTGAGTATTGAGGATTGAAGATTGAGGATTGGGGATTGAGGATTGAGAATTGACGATGAGGTCTGAGGGTTGAGGATTGAGGTTTGAGGACTGAGGACTGAGGATTGAGGATTGAGAATTGAGGATTGAGGATTGAGGATTGAGGATTGAAGATTGAGGATTGGGTATTGAGGATTGAACATTGAGGATTGAGGATTGAGAATCGAGGATTGAGGATTGAGGATTGAAGATTGAATATTGATGATTGAAGATTGAGGATTGAGGATTGAGGGTTGTGGATTGAGGACGAGGACTGAGTGATGGGTATTGATGTTTGAGGTCTGATGATTGAGGATTGAGAATTGAGGATTGAGGATTGAGGATTGAAGATTGAGGATTGGGTATTGAGGATTGAAGAATGAGGATTGAGGATTGAGGGATGAGGATTGAGGACGAGGACTGACGGTTGAGGATTGTGGTTTGAGGATTGAGGTTTTAGGATTGAGTATTGAGGATGAGGACTGGGGTTTGAGGATTGAGGTTTGAGGAATGACGATTGAGGATTGAGGATTGAGGATTGAGGATTGAGGATTGAGTATTGAGGATTGAAGATTGAGTATTGAGGATTGAGGATTGAGGATTGAGAATTGAGGATTGAGGATTGAGGATTGAAGACTGAGGATTTGGAATTAAGGATTGAAGAATGAGGATTGAGGATTGAGGATTCAGAATTGATGTTTGAGGACTGAGGATTGAGGGTTGAGGATTGAGGATTGAGGATTGACGCTTGAGGATTGAAGGTTGAGGATGGAGGATTGAAAAGAGTGGACTGAGTGTTGAGGATTGAGTGTTGAGAATTGATGTTTGAGGATTGAGATTTGATTATTGAATATTGTGGATTGAGTATTGAACCATGAGAATTCAGGATACTCTATTGAGTATTAGGAATTGAGGATTGATGGTTGAGTATTGAGGATTGGTTGTTGAGGGTTGTGTGTTGAATATTGAGTATTGAGGATTGAAGATTGAGAATTGAGGATTGAGGATTGAACATTGAGGACTGAGTGCTGAGGGTTGAGTGATGAGAATTGATGTTTGTGGATAGAGGTATGAAGATTGCAGATTGAGTATTGTGTATTGAAAACTGTGAATTGAGGATATTCTATTGAGGAGTGAGGATTGTCACCTGATTGTTGAGGACTGAGGGCTGAAGATTGAGGATTCAGGATTGAGGATTCAGAATTGAGGTTTGAGGACTGAGGATTGAGGATTGAGTATTCAGGATTGAGGATTGAGGATTGTAGTTTGAGGATTGAGGATTGAGGATTGAAGATTGAGTATTGAGCATTGAAGATTGAGTATTGAGGATTGAGGATTGAGGATTGAGGACTGAGGATTGAGGATTGAGGATTGAGAATTGAAGATTGAGGAATGAGGACTGGGGATTGAGTATTGAGGATTGAGGATTGAAGATTGAGGATTGAGGATTGGGGACTGAGTGTTGAGGGCTGTGTGATGAGAATTGATATTTGTGGATAGATATTTGAATATAGCAGATTGAGCATTGAGTATTGAAAGCTGTGAATTGATGATATTCTATTGTGGATTGAGAATTGACAACTGATTGTTGAGGGCTGAGGGCTGAAGATTGCGGATTCAGGATTGAGAATTCAGAATTGATGATTGAGGACTGAGGACTGAGGATTGAAGATTGAGTATTGATAATTGAAGATTGCGGATTGATTATTGATGGTTGAGGATTGACGACGAGGGCTGAGGGTTGAGGATTGAGGACTGAGGATTGAGGATTGAGGACTGGGCATTGAGGATTGAAGATTGAGGACTGGGGATTGGGGATTGAAGATTGAGGATTAAAGATTGAGGATTGGGGATTGGGGATCTAGGATTGGAGATTGATTATTGAGGATTGAAGCTTGTGGGTTGAGGGTTGAGGATTGAGGACTGAGAATTGAGGATGAGGCCTGAGGGTTGAGGATTGAGGTTTGAGGTACGAGGATTGAGGATTGAGGATTGAGGATTGAGGATTGAGTATTGAGGATTGAAGATTGAGAATTGAGGATTGAGGATTGAACATTGAGGACTGAGTGTTGGGGGTTGAGTGATGAGAATTGATGTTTGAGGATAGAGATTTGAAGATAGCAGATTGAGTATTGTGTATTGAAAACTGTGAATTGAGGATATTCTATTGAGGATTGAGGATTGTCACCTGATTGTTGAGGACTGAGGGCTGAAGATTGAGGATTCAGGATTGAGGATTCAGAATTGAGGTTTGAGGACTGAGGATTGAGGATTGAGGATTGAAGATTGAGTATTGAGGATTGAAGATTGAGGATTGAGGATTGAGAATTGAGGATTGAGGATGAGGGCTGAGGGTTGAGGATTGAGGTTTAAGGACTGAGGACTGAGGATTGAGGATTGAGAATTGAGGATTGAGGATTGAGGATTGAAGATTGAGGATTGCGTATTGAGGATTGAAGAATGAGGATTGAGGATTGAGGATTGAGGATAGAGGGTTGAAGATTGAGTACTGAGGATTGAAGATTGACGATTGAGGATTGTGGATTGAAGATTGAGTATTGAACATTGAGGACTGAGTGTTGAGGGTTCAGTGATGAGAATTGATGTTTGTGGATAGAGGTTTGAAGATTGCAGATTGAGTATTGAGCATTGAAAACTGTGAATTGAGGATATTCTATTGAGGATTGAGGATTGTCAACTGATTGTTGAGGACTGAGGGCTGACGATTGAGGATTCAGGTTTGAGGATTCAGAATTGAGGTTTGAGGACTGAGGATTGAGGATTGAAGATTGATTATTGTGGATTGAGGATTGAGAATTGAGGATTGTGGATTGATGATTGAAGATTGAGGATTGGGTTTTGAGGATTGAAGAATGAGGATTGAGGATTGAGGATTGAGGATTGAGGATTGAAGATTGAGTATTGAGGATTGAAGATTGAGGATTGAGGACTGAGGATTGAGGATTGAGTATTGAGGATTGAGGATTGAGGATTAAAGATTGAGTATTGAGGATTGAAGATTGAGGATTGCGGATTGAAGATTGAGTATTGAGGATTGAAGATTGTGGATTGGGGATTGAGGATTGAGAATTGACGATGAGGTCTGAGGGTTGAGGATTGAGGTTTGAGGACTGAGGACTGAGGATTGAGGATTGAGAATTGAGGATTGAGGATTGAGGATTGAGGATTGAAGATTGAGGATTGGGTATTGAGGAATGAACATTGAGGATTGAGGATTGAGGATCGAGGATTGAGGATTGAGGATTGAAGATTGAATATTGATTATTGAAGATTGAGGATTGAGGATTGAGGGTTGTGGATTGAGGACGAGGACTGAGTGTTGAGTATTGATGTTTGAGGTATGATGATTGAGGATTGAGGATTGAGAATTTAGGATTGAGGATTGAGGATTGAAGATTGAGGATTGGGTATTGAGAATTGAAGAATGAGGATTGAGGATTGAGTATTGAGGATTGAGGATTGAAGATTGAGTATTGGGGATTGAAGACTGACGATTGAGGATTGAGGATTGAGGGTTGAGGATTTAGTATTGAGAATTGAGGATTGAGGATTGAGGATTGAAGATTGAGGATTGGGTATTGAGGACTGAGGACTGAGGATTGAGTATTGAGGATTGAGGATTGAGGATTAAAGATTGAGTATTGAGGATTGAGGATTGAGGATTGAAGTTTGAGTACTGAGGATTGAAGATTGAGGATTGAGGATTGAGGATTGAGGATTGAGGAATGAAGATTGATGATTGGGGACTGAGTGTTGAGGGTTGAGTAATGAGAATTGATGTTTGTGGATGGAGATTTGAAGATTGAATATTGAGGATTGAGTATTGAAAGCTGAGAATTCAGGATATTCTATTGAGTATTGAGTATTTTGGATTGATGGTTGAGTATTGAGGATTGATGGTTGAGGGTTGTGTGTTGAATATTGAGGATTGGCGGACTGAGTATTGAAGATTGAGGACTGAGGACTAAGGATTGAGTATTGAGGATTGAGGATTCAGTATTGAGGATTGAGGATTTAAGAGTATTGATGAGTGAAGATTGCGGATTTATTATTGAGGGTTGAGGTTTGAGGACGAGGACTGAGGGTTGTGGATTGAGGTTTGAGGACAGAAGATGGAGGATTGAGGATTGAGAATTGATAATTGAAGATTGAGGATTGAAAATTTAGGATTGGGTATTGAGGATTGAGGATTGGGGATTGAGGATCTAGTATTGGAGATTGATTATTTAGAATTGAAGATAGAGTGTTGAGGATTGAGGATTGAGTATTGAGAATTGAGAATTGAGGATGATGACTGAGGTTTGAGGATTGAGGTTTGAGCAATGAGGATTGAGGATTGAGGATTGAGGGTTGGAGATTGAGTGTTGATGATTGAAGATTGAGGATTGAGGATTGAGGGTTGAGGATTGAGGACGAGGACTGACGGTTGAGGATTGTGGTTTGAGGATTGAGGATTGAGGATTGAGTATTGAGGATGAGGACTGGGGTTTGAGGATTGAGGTTTGAGGAATGAGGATTGAGGATTGAGGATTGAGGATTGAGGATTGAGGATTGAGGATTGAGTATTGAAGGTTCAGGATTGATGACTGAGGATTGAGGATTGCGGATTGTCGATTGAGGATTGGGGACTGAGTGTTGAGGGTTGAGTGATGAGAAGTTATGTTTGTGGATAGAGATTTGAGGATTGCAGATTGAGTATTGTGTATTGGAAACTGTGAATTGAGGATGTTCTATTGAGGATTGAGGATTGTTACCTGATTGTTGAGGACTGAGGGCTGAAGATTGAGGATTCAGTATTGAGGATTCAGAATTGAGGTTTGAGGACTGAGGATTGAGGATGGAGGATCGAAGATTGAGTATTGAGGATTGAAGATTGAGGACTGAGGATTGAGGATTGAGGATTGGGGATGAGGGCTGAGGGTTGAGGATTGAGATTTAAGGACTGAGGACTGGGGATTGAGGATTGAGAATTGAGGATTGAGGATTGAGGATTGAGGATTGAAGAACGAGGATTGAGAATTGAGGATTGAGGATTGAGGATTGAAGATTGAGTATTGAGGATTGAAGATTGACGATTGAGGAATGTTGATTGAAGATTGAGTATTGAACATTGAGGACTGAGTGTTGATGGTTCAGCGATGAGAATTGATGTTTGTGGATAGAGGTTTGAAGATTGCAGATTGAGTATTGAGTATTGAAGACTGTGAATGCAGGATATTCTATTGAGGATTGAGGATTGTCAACTGATTGTTGAGGACTGAGGGCTGAAGATTGAGGATTCAGGATTGAGGATTCAGAATTGATGTTTGAGGACTGAGGATTGAGGATGGAGGATTGAGGATTGAGGGTTGAGGATTGAGGTCGAGGACTGACGGTTGAGGATTGTGGTTTGAGGATTGAGGATTGAGGATTGAGTATTGAGGATGAGGACTGGGGTTTGAGGAATGAGGTTTGAGGAATGAGGATTGAGGATTGAGGATTGAGGACTGAGGATTGACGATTGAGGATTGAGGATTGAGGGTTGAAGGTTGAGTGTTGTTGGATTGAAGGTTGAGGATTGACGCTTGAGGATTGAGGATTGAGGATGATGGCATAGGTTTGAAGTTTGAGGTTTGAGGTTTGAGTATTGAATCCTGAGAATTCAGGATGTTCTATTGAGTATTGAGAAATGAGGATTGATGGTTTAGTATTGAGGATTCAGGATTGAGGATTGAGGATTGAGTATTGAAGATTGAGGATTGATGGTTGAGGATTTAGAATTGAGGATTGAGGATTGAGGATTGATGATTGAAAATTGAGTATTGAGGATTGAAGGTTGAGGACTGAGGAATAAAGATTGAGGATTGAGGATGAGGGCTGAGGGTTGAGGATTGAGGCTTGAGGACTGAGAACTGAGGATTGAGGATTGAGAATTGAGGATAGAGGATTGAGGATTGAAGATTGAGGATTGGGTATTGAGGATTGAAGAATGAGGATTGAGGATTGAGGATTGAGTATTGAGGATTGAAGATTGAGTATTGAGGATTGAAGATTGAGGATTGAGGACTGAGGATTGAGGGTTGAGTATTGAGGATTGAGGATTGAGGATTAAAGATTGACTATTGAGGATTGAAGATTGAGGATTGTGGATTGAAGATTGAGTATTGAGGATTGAAGATTGAGGATTGAGGATTTAGGATTGAGAATTGAAGATGAGGGCTGAGGGTTGAGGATTGAGGTTTGAGGACTGCGGACTGAGGATTGAGGATTGAGAATTGAGGAATGAGGATTGAGGATTGAGGATTGAAGATTGGGGATTGAGGATTGAGGGTTGTGGATTGAGGACGAGGACTGAGGGTTGAGTATTGATGTTTGAGGTCTGAGGATTGAGGATTGAGGATTGAGAATTGAGGATTGAAGATTGAGTATTGAGGATTGAAGGTTGAGGATTGAGGGTTGAGGATTGAAGATTGAGGACTTAGTGTTGAGGGTTGAGTGATGGGAATTGATGTTTGTGGATTGAGATTTGAAGATTGAAGAATGGGGATTGAGTATTGAAAACTGTGAATTGAGGATATTCTATTGAGGATTGAGTATTGACAATTGATTGTTGAGGACTGATGGCTAAAGATTGAGGATTCAGGATTCAGGATTCGGGATTGAGGTTTAAGGACAGAGGATTGAGGGTTGAGGATTGAGGATTGAGGATTGACGCTTGAGGATTGAAGGTTGAGGATGGAGGATTGAAAAGAGTGGCCTGAGTGTTGAGGATTGAGTGTTGAGAATTGATGTTTGAGGATTGAGATTTGATTATTGAATATTGTGGATTGAGTATTGAACCATGAGAATTCAGGATACTCTATTGAGTATTAGGAATTGAGGATTGATGGTTGAGTATTGAAGATTGGTGGTTGAGGGTTGTGTGTTGAATATTGAGGATTGAGGATTGAGGACTGAGGATTGAGGATTGAGGATTGATTATTGATGGCTGAGGATTGACGACGAGGGCTGAGGGTTGAGGATTGAGGACTGAGGATTGAGGATTGAGGACTGGGCATTGAGGATTGAAGATTGAGGACTGAGGATTGAGGATTGAAGATTGAGGATTAAGGATTGAGGATTGGGGATTGGGGATCTAGGATTGGAGATTGATTATTGAGGATTGAAGCTTGTGGGTTGAGGATTGAGGATTGAGGACTGAGAATTGAGGATGAGGCCTGAGGGTTGAGGATTGACGTTTGAGGTACGAGGATTGAGGATTGAGGATTGAGGGTTGTGGATTGAGGACGAGGACTGAGTGTTGAGAATTGATGTTTGAGGTCTGAGGATTGAGGATCGAGAATTGAGAATTGAGGATTGAGGATTGAGGATTGAAGATTGAGGATTGGGTATTGAGGATTGAAGAATGAGGACTGAGGATTTAGGATTGAGGATCGAGGATTGAAGATTGAGTATTGAGGATTGAAGATTGAGGATTGCGGATTGAGGATTGAGGATTGAGGATTGAGTATTCAGGATTGAGGATTGAGGATTGTAGATTGAGGATTGAGGATTGATGATTAAAGATTGAGTGTTGAGGATTGAAGATTGAGGATTGATGATTGGGGATTGAGGATTGAGGATTGAGGATTGAGGATTGAGTATTCAAGGCTGAGGATTGATGATTGAGGATTGAGGATTGAAGATTGAGTATTGAGGATTGAAGATTGAGGATTGAGGATTGAGAATTGAGGATTGAGAATGAGGGCTGAGGGTTGAGGATTGAGGTTTAAGGACTGAGGACTGAGGATTGAGGATTGAGAATTGAGGATTGAGGATTGAGGATTGAGGATTGAGTATTGAGGATTGAGGATTGAGGATTAAAGATTGAGTATTGAGGATTGAAGTCTGAGGATTGCGGATTGAAGATTGAGTATTGAGGATTGAAGATTGAGGATTGGGGATTGAGGATTGAGAATTGACGATGAGGTCTGAGGGTTGAGGATTGAGGTTTGAGGACTGAGGACTGAGGATTGAGGATTGAGAATTGAGGATTGAGGATTGAGGATTGAGGATTGAAGATTAAGGATTGGGTATTGAGGATTGAACATTGAGGATTGAGGATTGAGAATCGAGGATTGAGGATTGAGGATTGAAGATTCAATATTGATGATTGAAGATTGAGGATTGAGGATTGAGGGTTGTGGATTGAGGACGAGGACTGAGTGATGGGTATTGATGTTTGAGGTCTGATGATTGAGGATTGAGGATTGAGAATTGAGGATTGAGGATTGAGGATTGAAGATTGAGGATTGGGTATTGAGGATTGAAGAATGAGTATTGAGGATTGAGGGATGAGGATTGAGGACGAGGACTGACGGTTGAGGATTGTGGTTTGAGGATTGAGGTTTTAGGATTGAGTATTGAGGATGAGGACTGGGGTTTGAGGATTGAGGTTTGAGGAATGACGATTGAGGATTGAGGATTGAGGATTGAGGATTGAGGATTGAGTATTGAGGATTGAAGATTGAGTATTGAGGATTGAGGATTGAGGATTGAGAATTGAGGATTGAGGATTGAGGATTGAAGACTGAGGATTTGGTATTAAGGATTGAAGAATGAGGATTGAGGATTGAGGATTCAGAATTGATGTTTGAGGACTGAGGATTGAGGGTTGAGGATTGAGGATTGAGGATTGACGCTTGAGGATTGAAGGTTGAGGATGGAGGATTGAAAAGAGTGTACTGAGTGTTGAGGATTGAGTGTTGAGAATTGATGTTTGAGGATTGAGATTTGATTATTGAATATTGTGGATTGAGTATTGAACCATGAGAATTCAGGATACTCTATTGAGTATTAGGAATTGAGGATTGATGGTTCAGTATTGAGGATTGGTTGTTGAGGGTTGTGTGTTGAATATTGAGTATTGAGGATTGAAGATTGAGAATTGAGGATTGGGGATTGAACATTGAGGGCTGAGTGCTGAGGGTTGAGTGATGAGAATTGATGTTTGTGGATAGAGGTATGAAGATAGCAGATTGAGTATTGTGTATTGAAAACTGTGAATTGAGGATATTCTATTGAGGAGTGAGGATTGTCACCTGATTGTTGAGGACTGAGGGCTGAAGATTGAGGATTCAGGATTGAGGATTCAGAATTGAGGTTTGAGGACTGAGGATTGAGGATTGAGTATTCAGGATTGAGGATTGAGGATTGTAGATTGAGGATTGAGGATTGAGGATTGAAGATTGAGTATTGAGCATTGAAGATTGAGTATTGAGGATTGAGGATTGAGGATTGAGGACTGAGGATTGAGGATTGAGGATTGAGAATTGAAGATTGAGGAATGAGGACTGGGGATTGAGTATTGAGGATTGAGGATTGAGGATTGAGGATTGAGGATTGGGGACTGAGTGTTGAGGGCTGTGTGATGAGAATTGATATTTGTGGATAGATATTTGAATATAGCAGATTGAGCATTGAGTATTGAAAGCTGTGAATTGATGATATTCTATTGTGGATTGAGAATTGACAACTGATTGTTGAGGGCTGAGGGCTGAAGATTGCGGATTCAGGATTGAGAATTCAGAATTGATGATTGAGGACTGAGGACTGAGGATTGAAGATTGAGTATTGATAATTGAAGATTGCGGATTGATTATTGATGGTTGAGGATTGACGACGAGGGCTGAGTTTTGAGGATTGAGGACTGAGGATTGAGGATTGAGGACTGGGCATTGAGGATTGAAGATTGAGGACTGGGGATTGGGGATTGAAGATTGAGGATTAAAGATTGAGGATTGGGGATTGGGGATCTAGGATTGGAGATTGATTATTGAGGATTGAAGCTTGTGGGTTGAGGATTGAGGATTGAGGACTGAGAATTGAGGATGAGGCCTGAGGGTTGAGGATTGAGGTTTGAGGTACGAGGATTGAGGACTGAGGATTGAGGATTGAGGATTGAGTATTGAGGATTGAAGATTGAGAATTGAGGATTGAGGATTGAACATTGAGGACTGAGTGTTGGGGGTTGAGTGATGAGAATTGATGTTTGAGGATAGAGATTTGAAGATAGCAGATTGAGTATTGTGTATTGAAAACTGTGAATTGAGGATATTCTATTGAGGATTGAGGATTGTCAACTGATTGTTGAGGACTGAGGGCTGACGATTGAGGATTCAGGTTTGAGGATTCAGAATTGAGGTTTGAGGACTGAGGATTGAGGATTGAAGATTGATTATTGTGGATTGAGGATTGAGAATTGAGGATTGTGGATTGATGATTGAAGATTGAGGATTGGGTTTTGAGGATTGAAGAATGAGGATTGAGGATTGAGGATTGAGGATTGAGGATTGAAGATTGAGTATTGAGGATTGAAGATTGAGGATTGAGGACTGAGGATTGAGGATTGAGTATTGAGGATTGAGGATTGAGGATTAAAGATTGAGTATTGAGGATTGAAGATTGAGGATTGCGGATTGAAGATTGAGTATTGAGGATTGAAGATTGTGGATTGGGGATTGAGGATTGAGAATTGACGATGAGGTCTGAGGGTTGAGGATTGAGGTTTGAGGACTGAGGACTGAGGATTGAGGATTGAGAATTGAGGATTGAGGATTGAGGATTGAGGATTGAAGATTGAGGATTGGGTATTGAGGAATGAACATTGAGGATTGAGGATTGAGGATCGAGGATTGAGGATTGAGGATTGAAGATTGAATATTGATTATTGAAGATTGAGGATTGAGGATTGAGGGTTGTGGATTGAGGACGAGGACTGAGTGTTGAGTATTGATGTTTGAGGTATGATGATTGAGGATTGAGGATTGAGAATTTAGGATTGAGGATTGAGGATTGAAGATTGAGGATTGGGTATTGAGAATTGAAGAATGAGGATTGAGGATTGAGTATTGAGGATTGAGGATTGAAGATTGAGTATTGGGGATTGAAGACTGACGATTGAGGATTGAGGATTGAGGGTTGAGGATTTAGTATTGAGAATTGAGGATTGAGGATTGAGGATTGAAGATTGAGGATTGGGTATTGAGGACTGAGGACTGAGGATTGAGTATTGAGGATTGAGGATTGAGGATTAAAGATTGAGTATTGAGGATTGAGGATTGAGGATTGAAGTTTGAGTACTGAGGATTGAAGATTGAGGATTGAGGATTGAGGATTGAGGATTGAGGAATGAAGATTGATGATTGGGGACTGAGTGTTGAGGGTTGAGTAATGAGAATTGATGTTTGTGGATGGAGATTTGAAGATTGAATATTGAGGATTGAGTATTGAAAGCTGAGAATTCAGGATATTCTATTGAGTATTGAGTATTTTGGATTGATGGTTGAGTATTGAGGATTGATGGTTGAGGGTTGTGTGTTGAATATTGAGGATTGGCGGACTGAGTATTGAAGATTGAGGACTGAGGACTAAGGATTGAGTATTGAGGATTGAGGATTCAGTATTGAGGATTGAGGATTTAAGAGTATTGATGAGTGAAGATTGCGGATTTATTATTGAGGGTTGAGGTTTGAGGACGAGGACTGAGGGTTGTGGATTGAGGTTTGAGGACAGAAGATGGAGGATTGAGGATTGAGAATTGATAATTGAAGATTGAGGATTGAAAATTTAGGATTGGGTATTGATGATTGAGGATTGGGGATTGAGGATCTAGTATTGGAGATTGATTATTTAGAATTGAAGATAGAGTGTTGAGGATTGAGGATTGAGTATTGAGAATTGAGAATTGAGGATGATGACTGAGGTTTGAGGATTGAGGTTTGAGCAATGAGGATTGAGGATTGAGGATTGACGGTTGAAGATTGAGTGTTGATGATTGAAGATTGAGGATTGAGGATTGAGGGTTGAGGATTGAGGACGAGGACTGACGGTTGAGGATTGTGGTTTGAGGATTGAGGATTGAGGATTGAGTATTGAGGATGAGGACTGGGGTTTGAGGATTGAGGTTTGAGGAATGAGGATTGAGGATTGAGGATTGAGGATTGAGGATTGAGGATTGAGGATTGAGTATTGAAGGTTCAGGATTGATGACTGAGGATTGAGGATTGCGGATTGTCGATTGAGGATTGGGGACTGAGTGTTGAGGGTTGAGTGATGAGAAGTTATGTTTGTGGATAGAGATTTGAGGATTGCAGATTGAGTATTGTGTATTGGAAACTGTGAATTGAGGATGTTCTATTGAGGATTGAGGATTGTTACCTGATTGTTGAGGACTGAGGGCTGAAGATTGAGGATTCAGTATTGAGGATTCAGAATTGAGGTTTGAGGACTGAGGATTGAGGATGGAGGATCGAAGATTGAGTATTGAGGATTGAAGATTGAGGACTGAGGATTGAGGATTGAGGATTGGGGATGAGGGCTGAGGGTTGAGGATTGAGATTTAAGGACTGAGGACTGGGGATTGAGGATTGAGAATTGAGGATTGAGGATTGAGGATTGAGGATTGAAGAACGAGGATTGAGAATTGAGGATTGAGGATTGAGGATTGAAGATTGAGTATTGAGGATTGAAGATTGACGATTGAGGAATGTTGATTGAAGATTGAGTATTGAACATTGAGGACTGAGTGTTGAGGGTTCAGCGATGAGAATTGATGTTTGTGGATAGAGGTTTGAAGATTGCAGATTGAGTATTGAGTATTGAAGACTGTGAATGCAGGATATTCTATTGAGGATTGAGGATTGTCAACTGATTGTTGAGGACTGAGGGCTGAAGATTGAGGATTCAGGATTGAGGATTCAGAATTGATGTTTGAGGACTGAGGATTGAGGATGGAGGATTGAGGATTGAGGGTTGAGGATTGAGGTCGAGGACTGACGGTTGAGGATTGTGGTTTGAGGATTGAGGATTGAGGATTGAGTATTGAGGATGAGGACTGGGGTTTGAGGAATGAGGTTTGAGGAATGAGGATTGAGGATTGAGGATTGAGGACTGAGGATTGACGATTGAGGATTGAGGATTGAGGGTTGAAGGTTGAGTGTTGTTGGATTGAAGGTTGAGGATTGACGATTGAGGATTGAGGATTGAGGATGATGGCATAGGTTTGAAGTTTGAGGTTTGAGGTTTGAGTATTGAATCCTGAGAATTCAGGATGTTCTATTGAGTATTGAGAAATGAGGATTGATGGTTTAGTATTGAGGATTCAGGATTGAGGATTGAGGATTGAGTATTGAAGATTGAGGATTGATGGTTGAGGATTTAGAATTGAGGATTGAGGATTGAGGATTGATGATTGAAAATTGAGTATTGAGGATTGAAGGTTGAGGGCTGAGGAATAAAGATTGAGGATTGAGGATGAGGGCTGAGGGTTGAGGATTGAGGCTTGAGGACTGAGAACTGAGGATTGAGGATTGAGAATTGAGGATAGAGGATTGAGGATTGAAGATTGAGGATTGGGTATTGAGGATTGAAGAATGAGGATTGAGGATTGAGGATTGAGTATTGAGGATTGAAGATTGAGTATTGAGGATTGAAGATTGAGGATTGAGGACTGAGGATTGAGGGTTGAGTATTGAGGATTGAGGATTGAGGATTAAAGATTGACTATTGAGGATTGAAGATTGAGGATTGTGGATTGAAGATTGAGTATTGAGGATTGAAGATTGAGGATTGGGGATTGAGGATTGAGAATTGACGATGAGGTCTGAGGGTTGAGGATTGAGGTTTGAGGACTGAGGACTGAGGATTGAGGATTGAGAATTGAGGATTGAGGATTGAGGATTGAGGATTGAAGATTGAGGATTGGGTATTGAGGATTGAACATTGAGGATTGAGGATTGAGAATCGAGGATTGAGGATTGAGGATTGAAGATTCAATATTGATGATTGAAGATTGAGGATTGAGGATTGAGGGTTGTGGATTGAGGACGAGGACTGAGTGATGGGTATTGATGTTTGAGGTCTGATGATTGAGGATTGAGGATTGAGAATTGAGGATTGAGGATTGAGGATTGAAGATTGAGGATTGGGTATTGAGGATTGAAGAATGAGGATTGAGGATTGAGGGATGAGGATTGAGGACGAGGACTGACGGTTGAGGATTGTGGTTTGAGGATTGAGGTTTTAGGATTGAGTATTGAGGATGAGGACTGGGGTTTGAGGATTGAGGTTTGAGGAATGACGATTGAGGATTGAGGATTGAGGATTGAGGATTGAGGATTGAGTATTGAGGATTGAAGATTGAGTATTGAGGATTGAGGATTGAGGATTGAGAATTGAGGATTGAGGATTGAGGATTGAAGACTGAGGATTTGGTATTAAGGATTGAAGAATGAGGACTGAGGATTGAGGATTCAGAATTGATGTTTGAGGACTGAGGATTGAGGGTTGAGGATTGAGGATTGAGGATTGACGCTTGAGGATTGAAGGTTGAGGATGGAGGATTGAAAAGAGTGTACTGAGTGTTGAGGATTGAGTGTTGAGAATTGATGTTTGAGGATTGAGATTTGATTATTGAATATTGTGGATTGAGTATTGAACCATGAGAATTCAGGATACTCTATTGAGTATTAGGAATTGAGGATTGATGGTTGAGTATTGAGGATTGGTTGTTGAGGGTTGTGTGTTGAATATTGAGTATTGAGGATTGAAGATTGAGAATTGAGGATTGAGGATTGAACATTGAGGGCTGAGTGCTGAGGGTTGAGTGATGAGAATTGATGTTTGTGGATAGAGGTATGAAGATTGCAGATTGAGTATTGTGTATTGAAAACTGTGAATTGAGGATATTCTATTGAGGAGTGAGGATTGTCACCTGATTGTTGAGGACTGAGGGCTGAAGATTGAGGATTCAGGATTGAGGATTCAGAATTGAGGTTTGAGGACTGAGGATTGAGGATTGAGTATTCAGGATTGAGGATTGAGGATTGTAGATTGAGGATTGAGGATTGAGGATTGAAGATTGAGTATTGAGCATTGAAGATTGAGTATTGAGGATTGAGGATTGAGGATTGAGGACTGAGGATTGAGGATTGAGGATTGAGAATTGAAGATTGAGGAATGAGGACTGGGGATTGAGTATTGAGGATTGAGGATTGAGGATTGAGGATTGAGGATTGGGGACTGAGTGTTGAGGGCTGTGTGATGAGAATTGATATTTGTGGATAGATATTTGAATATAGCAGATTGAGCATTGAGTATTGAAAGCTGTGAATTGATGATATTCTATTGTGGATTGAGAATTGACAACTGATTGTTGAGGGCTGAGGGCTGAAGATTGCGGATTCAGGATTGAGAATTCAGAATTGATGATTGAGGACTGAGGACTGAGGATTGAAGATTGAGTATTGATAATTGAAGATTGCGGATTGATTATTGATGGTTGAGGATTGACGACGAGGGCTGAGTTTTGAGGATTGAGGACTGAGGATTGAGGATTGAGGACTGGGCATTGAGGATTGAAGATTGAGGACTGGGGATTGGGGATTGAAGATTGAGGATTAAAGATTGAGGATTGGGGATTGGGGATCTAGGATTGGAGATTGATTATTGAGGATTGAAGCTTGTGGGTTGAGGATTGAGGATTGAGGACTGAGAATTGAGGATGAGGCCTGAGGGTTGAGGATTGAGGTTTGAGGTACGAGGATTGAGGACTGAGGATTGAGGATTGAGGATTGAGTATTGAGGATTGAAGATTGAGAATTGAGGATTGAGGATTGAACATTGAGGACTGAGTGTTGGGGGTTGAGTGATGAGAATTGATGTTTGAGGATAGAGATTTGAAGATAGCAGATTGAGTATTGTGTATTGAAAACTGTGAATTGAGGATATTCTATTGAGGATTGAGGATTGTCACCTGATTGTTGAGGACTGAGGGCTGAAGATTGAGGATTCAGGATTGAGGATTCAGAATTGAGGTTTGAGGACTGAGGATTGAGGATTGAGGATTGAAGATTGAGTATTGAGGATTGAAGATTGAGGATTGAGGATTGAGAATTGAGGATTGAGGATGAGGGCTGAGGGTTGAGGATTGAGGTTTAAGGACTGAGGACTGAGGATTGAGGATTGAGAATTGAGGATTGAGGATTGAGGATTGAAGATTGAGGATTGCGTATTGAGGATTGAAGAATGAGGATTGAGGATTGAGGATTGAGGATAGAGGGTTGAAGATTGAGTATTGAGGATTGAAGATTGACGATTGAGGATTGTGGATTGAAGATTGAGTATTGAACATTGAGGACTGAGTGTTGAGGGTTCAGTGATGAGAATTGATGTTTGTGGATAGAGGTTTGAAGATTGCAGATTGAGTATTGAGCATTGAAAACTGTGAATTGAGGATATTCTATTGAGGATTGAGGATTGTCAACTGATTGTTGAGGACTGAGGGCTGACGATTGAGGATTCAGGTTTGAGGATTCAGAATTGAGGTTTGAGGACTCAGGATTGAGGATTGAAGATTGATTATTGAGGATTGAGGATTGAGAATTGAGGATTGTGGATTGATGATTGAAGATTGAGGATTGGGTTTTGAGGATTGAAGAATGAGGATTGAGGATTGAGGATTGAGGATTGAGGATTGAAGATTGAGTATTGAGGATTGAAGATTGAGGATTGAGGACTGAGGATTGAGGATTGAGTATTGAGGATTGAGGATTGAGGATTAAAGATTGAGTATTGAGGATTGAAGATTGAGGATTGCGGATTGAAGATTGAGTATTGAGGATTGAAGATTGTGGATTGGGGATTGAGGATTGAGAATTGACGATGAGGTCTGAGGGTTGAGGATTGAGGTTTGAGGACTGAGGACTGAGGATTGAGGATTGAGAATTGAGGATTGAGGATTGAGGATTGAGGATTGAAGATTGAGGATTGGGTATTGAGGAATGAACATTGAGGATTGAGGATTGAGGATCGAGGATTGAGGATTGAGGATTGAAGATTGAATATTGATTATTGAAGATTGAGGATTGAGGATTGAGGGTTGTGGATTGAGGACGAGGACTGAGTGTTGAGTATTGATGTTTGAGGTATGATGATTGAGGATTGAGGATTGAGAATTTAGGATTGAGGATTGTGGATTGAAGATTGGGGATTGGGTATTGAGAATTGAAGAATGAGGATTGAGGATTGAGTATTGAGGATTGAGGATTGAAGATTGAGTATTGGGGATTGAAGACTGACGATTGAGGATTGAGGATTGAGGGTTGAGGTTTTAGTATTGAGAATTGAGGATTGAGGATTGAGGATTGAAGATGGAGGATTGGGTATTGAGGACTGAGGACTGAGGATTGAGTATTGAGGATTGAGGATTGAGGATTAAAGATTGAGTATTGAGGATTGAGGATTGAGGATTGAAGTTTGAGTACTGAGGATTGAAGATTGAGGATTGAGGATTGAGGATTGAGGATTGAGGAATGAAGATTGATGATTGGGGACTGAGTGTTGAGGGTTGAGTAATGAGAATTGATGTTTGTGGATGGAGATTTGAAGATTGAATATTGAGGATTGAGTATTGAAAGCTGAGAATTCAGGATATTCTATTGAGTATTGAGTATTTTGGATTGATGGTTGAGTATTAAGGATTGATGGTTGAGGGTTGTGTGTTGAATATTGAGGATTGGCGGACTGAGTATTGAAGATTGAGGACTGAGGACTAAGGATTGAGTATTGAGGATTGAGGATTCAGTATTGAGGATTGAGGATTTAAGAGTATTGATGAGTGAAGATTGCGGATTTATTATTGAGGGTTGAGGTTTGAGGACGAGGACTGAGGGTTGTGGATTGAGGTTTGAGGACAGAAGATGGAGGATTGAGGATTGAGAATTGATAATTGAAGATTGAGGATTGAAAATTTAGGATTGGGTATTGAGGATTGAGGATTGGGGATTGAGGATCTAGTATTGGAGATTGATTATTTAGGATTGAAGATAGAGTGTTGAGGATTGAGGATTGAGTATTGAGAATTGAGAATTGAGGATGATGACTGAGGTTTGAGGATTGAGGTTTGAGCAATGAGGATTGAGGATTGAGGATTGAGGGTTGAAGATTGAGTGTTGATGATTGAAGATTGAGGATTGAGGATTGAGGGTTGAGGATTGAGGACGAGGACTGACGGTTGAGGATTGTGGTTTGAGGATTGAGGATTGAGGATTGAGTATTGAGGATGAGGACTGGGGTTTGAGGATTGAGGTTTGAGGAATGAGGATTGAGGATTGAGGATTGAGGATTGAGGATTGAGGATTGAGGATTGAGTATTGAAGGTTCAGGATTGATGACTGAGGATTGAGGATTGCGGATTGTCGATTGAGGATTGGGGACTGAGTGTTGAGGGTTGAGTGATGAGAATTAATGTTTGTGGATAGAGATTTGAAGATTGCAGATTGAGTATCGAGTATTGAAAACTGTGAATTGAGGATATTCTATTGAGGATTGAGGATTGACAATTGATTGTCGAGGACTAAGGGCTGAAGATTGAGGATTCAGGATTGAGGATGCAGAATTGAGGTTTGAGGACTGAGGATTGAGGATTGAGGATTGAGTATTGAGGATTGAAGATTGAGGATTGAGGACTGAGGACAGAGGATTGAAGAGAGAGGACTGAGTGTTGAGGATTGAGTGTTGAGAATTGATGTTTGAGGGTTGAGATTTGATTATTAATTTTTGTGGATTGAGTATTGAACGATGAGAATTCAGGGTATTCTATTGAGTATTGAGAATTGAGGATTGATTGTTGAATATTGAGGATTGATGGTTGAGGGTTTTGTGATGAATATTGAGGATTGAGGATTGAGGATTGAGGATTGAGGATTGAGGATTGAGGATTGAAGATTGGGTATTGAGGATTGAAGGTTGAGGATTGAGGATTGAGGATTGAGGATTCAAGATTGAGGATTGGGTATTGAGGATTGTAGAATGAGGATTGAGGATTGAGGATTGAGGATTGAGGACTGAAGGTTGAGTATCGAGGATTGAAGATTGAGGATTGATGATTGAGGATTAAGGATTGGGTATTGAAGGTTGAGGATTGATGATTGGGGACTGATGATTGAGGATTGAGAATTGAGTATTGAGGACTGAGGATTGAAGATTGAGGATTGAGGATTGAGGATTAAAGATTGAGTATTGAGGATTGAAGATTGAGAATTGAGGATTGAGGATTGAACATTGAGGACTGAGTGTTGAGGGTTGAGTGATGAGAAGTTATGTTTGTGGATAGAGATTTGAGGATTGCAGATTGAGTATTGTGTATTGGAAACTGTGAATTGAGGATGTTCTATTGAGGATTGAGGACTGTTACCTGATTGTTGAGGACTGAGGGCTGAAGATTGAGGATTCAGTATTGAGGATTCAGAATTGAGGTTTGAGGACTGAGGATTGAGGATGGAGGATCGAAGATTGAGTATTGAGGATTGAAGATTGAGGACTGAGGATTGAGGATTGAGGATTGGGGATGAGGGCTGAGGGTTGAGGATTGAGATTTAAGGACTGAGGACTGGGGATTGAGGATTGAGAATTGAGGATTGGGGATTGAGGATTGAGGATTGAAGAACGAGGATTGAGAATTGAGGATTGAGGATTGAGGATTGAAGATTGAGTATTGAGGATTGAAGATTGACGATTGAGGAATGTTGATTGAAGATTGAGTATTGAACATTGAGGACTGAGTGTTGAGGGTTCAGCGATGAGAATTGATGTTTGTGGATAGAGGTTTGAAGATTGCAGATTGAGTATTGAGTATTGAAGACTGTGAATGCAGGATATTCTATTGAGGATTGAGGATTGTCAACTGATTGTTGAGGACTGAGGGCTGAAGATTGAGGATTCAGGATTGAGGATTCAGAATTGATGTTTGAGGACTGAGGATTGAGGATTGAAGATTGATTATTGAGGATTGAGGATTGAGAATTGAGGATTGAGGATTGAGGATTGAAGATTGAGGATTGGGTATTGAGAATTGAAGAATGAGGATTGAGGATTGAGGATTGAGTATTGAGGATTGAAGATTGGGTATTGAGGATTGAAGATTGAGGATTGAGGACTGAGGATTGAGGGTTGAGTATTGAGGATTGAGGATTGAGGATTGAAGATTGAGGATTGAGGACTGAGGATTGAGGATTGAGTATTGAGGATTGAGGATTGAGGATTAAAGATTGATTATTGAGGATTGAAGATTGAGGATTGTGGATTGAAGATTGAGTATTGAGGATTGAAGATTGAGGATTGAGGATTGAGGATTGAGAATTGACGATGAGGTCTGAGGGTTGAGGATTGAGGTTTGAGGACTGAGGACTGAGGATTGAGGATTGAGAATTGAGGATTGAGGATTGAGGATTGAGGATTGAAGATTGAGGATTGGGTATTGAGGATTGAACATTGAGGATTGAGGATTGAGGATCGAGGATTTCGGATTGAGGATTGAAGATTGAATATTGATGATTGAAGATTGAGGATTGAGGATTGAGGGTTGTGGATTGAGGACGAGGACTGAGTGTTGAGTATTGATGTTTGAGGTCTGATGATTGAGGATTGAGGATTGAGAATTGAGGATTGAGGATTGAGGGTTGAGGATTGAGGATTGAGGATTGAAGATTGAGGATTGGGTATTGAGGACTGAGGACTGAGGATTGAGTATTGAGGATTGAGGATTGAGGATTAAAGATTGAGTATTGAGGATTGAGGATTGAGGATTGAAGTTTGAGTATTGAGGATTGAAGATTGAGGATTGAGGATTGAGGATTGAGGATAGAGGATTGAAGATTGAGGATTGGGGACTGAGTGTTGAGGGTTGAGTAATGAGAATTGATGTTTGTGGATGGAGATTTGAAAATTGAAGATTGAGGGTTGAGTATTGAAAGCTGAGAATTCAGGATATTCTATTGAGTATTGAGAATATTGGATTGATGGTTGAGTATTGAGGAATGATGGTTGAGGGTTGTGTGTTGAACATTGAGGATTGGCGGATTGAGTATTGAAGATTGAGGACTTAGTGTTGAGGGTTGAGTGATGGGAATTGATGTTTGTGGATTGAGATTTGAAGATTGAAGAATGGGGTTTGAGTATTGAAAACTGTGAATTGAGGATATTCTATTGAGGGTTGAGTATTGACAATTGATTGTTGAGGACTGAGGGCTAAAGATTGAGGATTCAGGATTGAGGATTCGGGATTGAGGTTTAAGGACAGAGGATTGAGGGTTGAGGATTGAGGATTGAGGATTGACGCTTGAGGATTGAAGGTTGAGGATGGAGGATTGAAAAGAATGGACTGAGTGTTGAGGATTGAGTGTTGAGAATTGATGTTTGAGGATTGAGATTTGATTATTGAATATTGTGGATTGAGTATTGAACCATGAGAATTCAGGATACTCTATTGAGTATTAGGAATTGAGGATTGATGGTTGAGTATTGAGGATTGGTGGTTGAGGGTTGTGTGTTGAATATTGAGGATTGAGGATTGAAGATTGAGAATTGAGGATTGAGGATTGAACATTGAGGACTGAGTGTTGAGGGTTGAGTGATGAGAATTGATGTTTGTGGATAGAGATTTGAAGATTGCAGATTGAGTATTGTGTATTGAAAACTGTGAATTGAGGATATTCTATTGAGGATTGAGGATTGTCACCTGATTGTTGAGGACTGAGTGCTGAAGATTGAGGGTTCAGGATTGAGGATTCAGCATTGAGGTTTGAGGACTGAGGATTGAGGATTGAGGATTGAAGATTGAGTATTGAGGATTGAAGGTTGAGGATTGAGGATTGAGAATTGAGGATTGAGGATGAGGGCTGAGGGTTGAGTATTGAGGTTTAAGGGTTGAGTATTGAAGATTGAGGATTGATGGTTGAGGATTTAGAATTGAGGATTGAGGATTGAGGATTGAGGATTGAAAACTGAGTATTGAGGATTGAAGATTGAGGACTGAGGAATAAGGATTGAGGATTGAGGATGAGGGCTGAGGTTTGAGGATTGAGGCTTGAGGATTGAGGACTGAGGATTGAGGATTGAGAATTGAGGATTGATGGTTGAGTATTGAGGATTGAGGATTGAGGATTGAGGATTGAGTATTGAAGATTGAGGATTGATGATTGAGGATTGAGGATTGAGGATTGAGGATTGAGTATTGAAGATTGAGAATTGAGGATTGAAGGTTGAGGATTGAGGAATGAGGTTTGAGGATTGAGGACGATGGCTGATGGTTGAGGGTTGAGGTTTTAGGACTGAGGACTGAGGATTGAGGATTGAGAGTTGACGATGAGGTTTGAGGACTGAGGACTGAGGATTGAGGATTGAGAATTGACGATGAGGTTTGAGGACTGAGGACTGAGGATTGAGGATTGAGAATTGAGGATTGAGGATTGAGGATTGAGGATTGAAGATTGAGGATTGGGTATTGAGGATTGGACATTGAGGATTGAGGATTGAGGATCGAGGATTGCGGATTGAGGATTGAAGATTGAATATTGATGATTGAAGATTGAGGATTGAGGATTGAGGGTTGTGGATTGAGGACGAGGACTGAGTGTTGACAATTGTTGTTTGAGGTCTGAGGATTGAGGATTGAGGATTGAGAATTGAGGATTGAGGATTGAGGATTGAAGGTTGAGGATTGGGTATTGAGCATTGACGAATGAGGACTGAGGATTTAGGATTGAGGATCGAGGATTGAAGATTGAGTATTGGGGTTGAAGATTGAGGATTGAGGATTATGGATGGAGGATTGAGGATTGAGTATTCAGGATTGAGGATTCAGGATTGTAGATTGAGGATTGAGGATTGATGATTAAAGATTGAGTGTTGAGGATTGAGGATTGAGGATTGAGGATTGAGTATTGAAGGCTGAGGATTGATGATTGAGGATTGAGGATGAGGGCTGCGGTTTGAGGTTTGCGGTTTGAGTATTGAATCCTGAGAATTCAGGATATTCTATTGAGTATTGAGAATTGAGGATTCATGGTTGAGTATTGAGGATTGAGGATTGAGGATTGAGGATTGAGTATTAAAGATTGAGGATTGATGATTGAGGATTGAGGGTTGAGGATTGAGGATTGAGGATTGAGTATTGAAGATTGAGAATTGAGTATTGAAGGTTGAGGATTGAGGAATGAGGTTTGAGGATTGAGGACGATGGCTGATGGTTGAGGGTTGAGGTTTTAGGACTGAGGACTGAGGATTGAGGATTGAGAATTGAGGATTGAGGATTGAGGATTGAAGATTGGGGATTGGTAATTGAGGATTGAAGAATGAGGATTCAGGATTGAGGATTGATGATTGGGGATTGAAGATTGAGTATTGAGGATTGAAGATTGAGTATTGATGATTGAAGATTGAGGATTGAGGGTTGAGGGTTGAGGGTTGCGGACGAGGACTGACGGTTGAGGATTGAGGTTTGAGGATTGAGGGTTGAGGACTGAGGACTGAGGATAGAAGATTGAGGATGGAGCATTGAGGATTGAAGATTGAGGACTGGGGATTGAGGACTGAAGGTTGAGGATTAAGGATTGAGGATTGGTGATTGAGGATCTAAGACTGAATATTGATTATTGAGGATTAAAGGTTGAGGTTTGAGGATTGAGGATTGAGAATTGAGAATTCAGGATAAGGACTGAGGGTTGAGGATTGAGGTTTCAGGAATGAGGATTGAGGATTGAGGATTGAGGATTGAAGATTGAGTATTGATGATTGAAGATTGAGGATTGAGGATTGAGGGTTGTGGATTGAGGACGAGGACTGAGTGTTGAGAATTGATGTTTGAGGTCTGAGGATTGAGGATTGAGGATTGAGAATTGAGGATTGAGGATTGAGGATTGAGGTTTGAGGAATGAGGATTGAGGATTGAGGATTGAGGACTGAGGGTTGAGGATTCAGTATTGAAGGTTGAGGATTGATGACTGAGGATTGAGGATTGCGGATTGACGATTGAGGATTGAGGATTGAGCGTTGAAGGTTGAGTGTTGAGGATTGAAGGTTGAGGATTGACGATTGAGGATTGAGGATTGAGGATGATGGCATAGGTTTGAGGTTTGAGGTTTGAGGTTTGAGTATTGAATCCTGAGAATTCAGGATGTTCTATTGAGTATTGAGAGTTGAGGATTGATGGTTTAGTATTGAGGATTCAGGATTGAGGATTGAGGATTGAGGATTGAGTATTGAAGATTGAGGACTGATGGTTGAGGGTTTAGAATTGAGGATTGAGGATTGAGGATTGAAGATTGAGTATTGAGGATTGAAGATTGAGGACTGAGGAATAAAGGTTGAGGATTGAGGATGATGGCTGAGGGTTGAGGATTGAGGCTTGAGGCTTGAGGACTGAGGACTGAGGATTGAGGATTGAGAATTGAGGATAGAGGATTGAGGATTGAAGATTGAGGATTGGGTATTGAGGATTGAAGAATGAGGATTGAGGATTGAGGATTGAAGATTGAGGATTGGGTATTGAGGATTGAACATTGAGGATTGAGGATTGAGGATCGAGGATTGCGGATTGAGGATTGAAGATTGAATATTGATGATTGAAGATTGAGGATTGAGGATTGAGGATTGAGGATGAGGGCTGAGGGTTGAGTATTGAGGTTTAAGGGTTGAGTATTGAAGATTGAGGATTGATGGTTGAGGATTTAGAATTGAGGATTGAGGATTGAGGATTGAGGATTGAAAACTGAGTATTGAGGATTGAAGATTGAGGACTGAGGAATAAGGATTGAGGATTGAGGATGAGGGCTGAGGGTTGAGGATTGAGGCTTGAGGATTGAGGACTGAGGATTGAGGATTGAGAATTGAGGATTGATGGTTGAGTATTGAGGATTGAGGATTGAGGATTGAGGATTGAGTATTGAAGATTGAGGATTGATGATTGAGGATTGAGGATTGAGGATTGAGGATTGAGTATTGAAGATTGAGAATTGAGGATTGAAGGTTGAGGATTGAGGAATGAGGTTTGAGGATTGAGGACGATGGCTGATGGTTGAGGGTTGAGGTTTTAGGACTGAGGACTGAGGATTGAGGATTGAGAGTTGACGATGAGGTTTGAGGACTGAGGACTGAGGATTGAGGATTGAGAATTGACGATGAGGTTTGAGGACTGAGGACTGAGGATTGAGGATTGAGAATTGAGGATTGAGGATTGAGGATTGAGGATTGAAGATTGAGGATTGGGTATTGAGGATTGGACATTGAGGATTGAGGATTGAGGATCGAGGATTGCGGATTGAGGATTGAAGATTGAATATTGATGATTGAAGATTGAGGATTGAGGATTGAGGGTTGTGGATTGAGGACGAGGACTGAGTGTTGACAATTGTTGTTTGAGGTCTGAGGATTGAGGATTGAGGATTGAGAATTGAGGACTGAGGATTGAGGATTGAAGATTGAGGATTGGGTATTGAGCATTGACGAATGAGGACTGAGGATTTAGGATTGAGGATCGAGGATTGAAGATTGAGTATTGGGGTTGAAGATTGAGGATTGAGGATTATGGATGGAGGATTGAGGATTGAGTATTCAGGATTGAGGATTGAGGATTGTAGATTGAGGATTGAGGATTGATGATTAAAGATTGAGTGTTGAGGATTGAGGATTGAGGATTGAGGATTGAGTATTGAAGGCTGAGGATTGATGATTGAGGATTGAGGATGAGGGCTGCGGTTTGAGGTTTGCGGTTTGAGTATTGAATCCTGAGAATTCAGGATATTCTATTGAGTATTGAGAATTGAGGATTCATGGTTGAGTATTGAGGATTGAGGATTGAGGATTGAGGATTGAGTATTAAAGATTGAGGATTGATGATTAAGGATTGAGGGTTGAGGATTGAGGATTGAGGATTGAGTATTGAAGATTGAGAATTGAGTATTGAAGGTTGAGGATTGAGGAATGAGGTTTGAGGATTGAGGACGATGGCTGATGGTTGAGGGTTGAGGTTTTAGGACTGAGGACTGAGGATTGAGGATTGAGAATTGAGGATTGAGGATTGAGGATTGAAGATTGGGGATTGGTAATTGAGGATTGAAGAATGAGGATTCAGGATTGAGGATTGATGATTGGGGATTGAAGATTGAGTATTGAGGATTGAAGATTGAGTATTGATGATTGAAGATTGAGGATTGAGGGTTGAGGGTTGAGGGTTGCGGACGAGGACTGACGGTTGAGTATTGAGGTTTGAGGATTGAGGGTTGAGGACTGAGGACTGAGGATAGAAGATTGAGGATGGAGCATTGAGGATTGAAGATTGAGGACTGGGGATTGAGGACTGAAGGTTGAGGATTAAGGATTGAGGATTGGTGATTGAGGATCTAAGACTGAATATTGATTATTGAGGATTAAAGGTTGAGGATTGACGATTGAGGATTGAGGATTGAGGATGATGGCATAGGTTTGAGGTTTGAGGTTTGAGGTTTGAGTATTGAATCCTGAGAATTCAGGATGTTCTATTGAGTATTGAGAGTTGAGGATTGATGGTTTAGTATTGAGGATTCAGGATTGAGGATTGAGGATTGAGGATTGAGTATTGAAGATTGAGGATTGATGGTTGAGGGTTTAGAATTGAGGATTGAGGATTGAGGATTGAAGATTGAGTATTGAGGATTGAAGATTGAGGACTGAGGAATAAAGGTTGAGGATTGAGGATGATGGCTGAGGGTTGAGGATTGAGGCTTGAGGCTTGAGGACTGAGGACTGAGGATTGAGGATTGAGAATTGAGGATAGAGGATTGAGGATTGAAGATTGAGGATTGGGTATTGAGGATTGAAGAATGAGGATTGAGGATTGAGGATTGAAGATTGAGGATTGGGTATTGAGGATTGAACATTGAGGATTGAGGATTGAGGATCGAGGATTGCGGATTGAGGATTGAAGATTGAATATTGATGATTGAAGATTGAGGATTGAGGATTGAGGGTTGTGGATTGAGGACGAGGACTGAGAGTTGAGAATTGATGTTTGAGGTCTGAGGATTGAGGATTGAGGATTGAGAATTGAGGATTGAGGATAGAGGATTGAAGATTGAGGATTGGGGACTGAGTGTTGAGGGTTGAGTAATGAGAATTGATGTTTGTGGATGGAGATTTGAAAATTGAAGATTGAGGGTTGAGTATTGAAAGCTGAGAATTCAGGATATTCTATTGAGTAATGAGAATTTTGGATTGATGGTTGAGTATTGAGGATTGATGGTTGAGGGTTGTGTGTTGAATATTGAGGATTGGCGGATTGAGTATTGAAGATTGAGGACTTAGTGTTGAGGGTTGAGTGATGGGAATTGATGTTTGTGTATTGAGATTTGAAGATTGAAGAATGGGGTTTGAGTATTGAAAACTGTGAATTGAGGATATTCTATTGAGGGTTGAGTATTGACAATTGATTGTTGAGGACTGAGGGCTAAAGATTGAGGATTCAGGATTGAGGATTCGGGATTGAGGTTTAAGGACAGAGGATTGAGGGTTGAGGATTGAGGATTGAGGATTGACGCTTGAGGATTGAAGGTTGAGGATGGAGGATTGAAAAGATTGGACTGAGTGTTGAGGATTGAGTGTTGAGAATTGATGTTTGAGGATTGAGATTTGATTATTGAATATTGTGGATTGAGTATTGAACCATGAGAATTCAGGATACTCTATTGAGTATTAGGAATTGAGGATTGATGGTTGAGTATTGAGGATTGGTGGCTGAGGGTTGTGTGTTGAATATTGAGGATTGAGGATTGAAGATTGAGAATTGAGGATTGAGGATTGAACATTGAGGACTGAGTGTTGAGGGTTGAGTGATGAGAATTGATGTTTGTGGATAGAGATTTGAAGATTGCAGATTGAGTATTGTGTATTGAAAACTGTGAATTGAGGATATTCTATTGAGGATTGAGGATTGTCACCTGATTGTTGAGGACTGAGGGCTGAAGACTGAGGATTCAGGATTGAGGATTCAGAATTGAGGTTTGAGGACTGAGGATTGAGGATTGAGGATTGAAGATTGAGTATTGAGGATTGAAGGTTGAGGATTGAGGATTGAGAATTGAGGATTGAGGATGAGGGCTGAGGGTTGAGGATTGTGGTTTAAGGGTTGAGTAGTGAAGATTGAGGATTGATGGTTGAGGATTTAGAATTGAGGATTGAGGATTGAGGATTGAGGATTGAAAACTGAGTATTGAGGATTGAAGATTGAGGACTGAGGAATAAGGATTGAGGATTGAGGATGAGGGCTGAGGGTTGAGGATTGAGGCTTGAGGATTGAGGACTGAGGATTGAGGATTGAGAATTGTGGATTGATGGTTGAGTATTGAGGATTGAGGATTGAGGATTGAGGATTGAGTATTGACGATTGAGGATTGATGATTGAGGGTTGAGGGTTGAGGATTGAGGATTGAGGATTGAGTATTGAAGATAGAGAATTGAGGATTGAAGGTTGAGGATTGAGGAATGAGGTTTGAGGATTGAGGACGATGGCTGATGGTTGAGGGTTGAGGTTTTAGGACTGAGGACTGAGGATTGAGGATTGAGAATTGACGATGAGGTTTGAGGACTGAGGACTGAGGATTGAGGATTGAGAATTGACGATGAGGTTTGAGGACTGAGGACTGAGGATTGAGGATTGAGAATTGAGGATTGAGGATTGAGGATCGAGGATTGCGGATTGAGGATTGAAGATTGAATATTGATGATTGAAGATTGTGGTTTGAGGATTGAGGATTGAGGACTGAGGATTGAGGATTGAGGATTGAGCATTGAGGATTGAAGATTGAGGACTGGGGATTGAGGATTGAAGATTGACGTTTGAGGATTGTGGATTGAGGATTGAGGGTTGAGGATTAAAGATTGAGTATTGATGATTGAAGATTGAGGATTGAGGATTGAGGGTTGTGGATTGAGGACGAGGACTGAGTGTTGAGAATTGATGTTTGAGGTCTGAGGACTGAGGATTGAGGATTGAGAATTGAGGATTGAGGATTGAGGATTGAAGATTGAGGATTGGGTATTGAGGATTGAAGAATGAGGACTGAGGATTTAGGATTCAGGATCGAGGAATGAAGATTGAGTATTGGGGATTGAAGATTGAGGATTGAGGATTGTGGATTGAGGATTGAGGATTGAGTATTCAGGATTGAGGATTGAGGATTGTAGATTGAGAATTGAGGATTGATGATTAAAGATTGAGTGTTGAGGATTGAAGATTGAGGATTGATGATTGGGGATTGAGGATTGAGGATTGAGGATTGAGGATTGAGTATTGAAGGCTGAGGATTGATGATTGAGGATTGAGGATTGAGGATTGAGGATTGAGTATTGAGGACTGAGGGTTGAAGATTGAGGATTGATGATTGAGGTTTAAAGATTGAGTATTGAGGATTGAAGATTGAAGATTGAGTATTGGGGATTGAGGATTGAACATTGAGGACTGAGTGTTGAGGTTTGAGTGATGAGAATTGATGTTTGTGGACAGAGATTTGAAGATTGCAGATTGAGTATTGTGTATTGTAAACTGTGAATTGAGGATATTCTATTGAGGATTGGGGATTGTCGCCTGATTGTTGAGGACTGAGGGCTGAAGATTGAGGATTCAGGATTGAGAATTCAGAATTGAGGTTTGAGGACTGAGGATTGAGGATTGAAAATTGATTATTGAGGATTGAGGAATGAGAATTGAGGATTGTGGATCGAGGATTGAAGATTGAGGATTGGGTTTTGAGGATTGAAGAATGAGGATTGAGGATTGAGGATTGAGGATTGAGTATTGAAGATTGAGTATTGAGGATTGAAGATTGAGGATTGAGGACTGAGGATTGAGGATTGAGTATTGAGGATTGAGGATTGAGTATTAAAGATTGAGTATTGAGGATTGAAGATTGATGATTGTGGATTGAAGATTGACTATTGAGGATTGAACATTGAGGATTGAGGATTGAGGATTGAGAATTGACGATGAGGTCTGAGGGTTGAGGATTGAGGTTTGAGAACTGAGGACTGAGGATTGAGGATTGAGGGTTGAGGATTGAAGGTTGAGGATTGGGTATTGAGGATTGAACATTGAGGATTGAGGATTGAGGATCGAGGATTGCGGATTGAGGTTTGAAGGTTGAATATTGATGATTGAAGATTGAGGATTGAGGATTGAGGGTTGTGGATTAGGGACGAGGACTGAGTGTTGAGTATTGATGTTTGAGGTCTCATGATTGAGGATTGAGGATTGAGAGTTGAGGATTGAGGATTGAGGATTGAAGATTGAGGATTGGGTATTGAGGATTGAAGAATGAGGATCGAGGATTTAGTATTGAGAATTGAGGATTGAAGATTGAGTATTGGGGATTGAAGACTGACGATTGAGGATTTAGGATTGAGGGTTGAGGATTTAGTATTGAGAATTGAGGATTGTGGATTGAGGATTGAAGGTTGAGGATTGGGTATTGAGGACTGAGGACTGAGGATTGAGTATTGAGGATTGAGGATTGAGGATTAAAGATTGAGTATTGAGGATTGAGGATTGAGGATTGAAGTTTGAGTATTGAGGATTGAAGATTGAGGATTGAGGGTTGAGGGTTGAGGGTTGCGGACGAGGACTGACGGTTGAGGATTGAGGTTTGAGGATTGAGGGTTGAGGACTGAGGACTGAGGATAGAGGATTGAGGATGGAGCATTGAGGATTGAAGATTGAGGACTGGGGATTGAGGACTGAATATTGAGGATTATGGTTTGAGGATTGGTGATTGAGGATCTAGGACTGAATATTGATTATTGAGGATTAAAGATTGAGGATTGAGGATTGAGGACTGAGAATTGAGAATTGAGGATAAGGACTGAGGGTTGAGGATTGAGGTTTGAGGAATGAGGATTGAGGATTGAGGATTGAGGATTGAAGATTGAGTATTGATGATTGAAGATTGAGGATTGAGGATTGAGGGTTGAGGATTGAGGTCGAGGACTGACGGTTGAGGATTGTGGTTTGAGGATTCAGGATTGAGGATTGAGGATTGAGTATTGAAGATTGAGGATTGATGGTTGAGGATTTAGAATTGAGGATTGAGGATTGAGGATTGAGGATTGAAAATTGAGTATTGAGGATTGAAGATTGAGGACTGAGGAATAAAGATTGAGGATTGAGGATGAGGGCTGAGGGTTGAGGGTTAAGGCTTGAGGACTGAGAACTGAGAATTGAGGATTGAGAATTGAGGATAGAGGATTGAGGATTGAAGATTGAGGATTGGGTATTGAGGATTGAAGAATGAGGATTGAGGATTGAGGATTGAGCATTGAGGATTGAAGATTGAGTATTGAGGATTGAAGATTGAGGATTGAGGACTGAGGATTGAGGGTTGAGTATTGAGGATTGAGGATTGAGGATTAAAGATTGACTATTGAGGATTGAAGATTGAGGATTGTGGATTGAAGATTGAGTATTGAGGATTGAAGATTGAGGATTGAGGATTGAGGATTGAGAATTGAGGATGAGGGCTGAGGGTTGAGGATTGAGGTTTGAGGACTGCGGACTGAGGATTGAGGATTGAGAATTGAGGAATGAGGATTGAGGATTGAGGATTGAAGATTGGGGATTGAGGATTGAGGGTTGTGGATTGAGGACGTGGACTGAGGGTTGAGTATTGATGTTTGAGGTCTGAGGATTGAGGATTGAGGATTGAGAATTGAGGATTGAAGATTGAGTATTGAGGATTGAAGGTTCAGGATTGAGGGTTGAGGATTGAAGATTGAGGACTTAGTGTTGAGGGTTGAGTGATGGGAATTGATGTTTGTGGATTGAGATTTGAAGATTGAAGAATGGGGATTGAGTATTGAAAACTGTGAATTGAGGATATTCTATTGAGGATTGAGTATTGACAATTGATAGTTGAGGACTGATGGCTAAAGATTGAGGATTCAGGATTCAGGATACGGGATTGAGGTTTAAGGACAGAGGATTGAGGGTTGAGGATTGAGGATTGAGGATTGACGCTTAAGGATTGAAGGTTGAGGATAGAGGATTGAAAAGACTGGACTGAGTGTTGAGGATTGAGTGTTGAGAATTGACGTCTGAGGATTGAGATTTGATTATTGAATATTGTGGATTGAGTATTGAACCATGGGAATTCAGGATACTCTATTGAGTATTAGGAATTGAGGATTGATGGTTGAGTATTGAAGATTGGTGGTTGAGGGTTGTGAGTTGAATATTGAGGATTGAGGATTGAGGATTGAGGATTGAAGATTGAGGATTGAATATTGAGTCTTGATGATTGATGATTGAGGATTGAGGATTGAGTGTTGAGGATTGAGGACGAGGACTGACGGTTGAGGATTGAGGTTTGTGGTTTGAGGATTGAGGATTGAGGACTGAGGATTGAGGATTGAGGATTGAGCATTGAGGATTGAAGATTGAGGACTGGGGATTGAGGATTGAAGATTGACGATTGAGGATTGTGGATTGAGGATTGAGGGTTGAGGATTAAAGATTGAATATTGATGATTGAAGATGGAGGATTGAGGATTGAGGGTTGTGGATTGAGGACGAGGACTGAGTGTTGAGAATTGATGTTTGAGGTCTGAGGATTGAGGATTGATGATTGAGAATTGAGGATTGAGGATTGAGGATTGAAGATTGAGGATTGGGTATTGAGGATTGAAGAATGAGGACTGAGGATTTAGGATTCAGGATCGAGGAATGAAGATTGAGTATTGGGGATTGAAGATTGAGGATTGAGGATTGTGGATTGAGGATTGAGGATTGAGTATTCAGGATTGAGGATTGAGGATTGTAGATTGAGAATTGAGGATTGATGATTAAAGATTGAGTGTTGAGGATTGAAGATTGAGGATTGATGATTGGGGATTGAGGATTGAGGATTGAGGATTGAGGATTGAGTATTGAAGGCTGAGGATTGATGATTGAGGATTGAGGATTGAGGATTGAGGATTGAGTATTGAGGACTGAGGGTTGAAGATTGAGGATTGATGATTGAGGTTTAAAGATTGAGTATTGAGGATTGAAGATTGAAGATTGAGAAATGAGGATTGAGGATTGAACATTGAGGACTGAGTGTTGAGGTTTGAGTGATGAGAATTGATGTTTGTGGACAGAGATTTGAAGATTGCAGATTGAGTATTGTGTATTGTAAACTGTGAATTGAGGATATTCTATTGAGGATTGGGGATTGTCACCTGATTGTTGAGGACTGAGGGCTGAAGATTGAGGATTCAGGATTGAGAATTCAGAATTGAGGTTTGAGGACTGAGGATTGAGGATTGAAAATTGATTATTGAGGATTGAGGATTGAGAATTGAGGATTGTGGATTGAGGATTGAAGATTGAGGATTGGGTTTTGAGGATTGAAGAATGAGGATTGAGGATTGAGGATTGAGGATTGAGGATTGAAGATTGAGTATTGAGGATTGAAGATTGAGGATTGAGGACTGAGGATTGAGGATTGAGTATTGAGGATTGAGGATTGAGTATTAAAGATTGAGTATTGAGGATTGAAGATTGAGGATTGTGGATTGAAGATTGAGTATTGAGGATTGAACATTGAGGATTGAGGATTGAGGATTGAGAATTGACGATGAGGTCTGAGGGTTGAGGATTGAGGTTTGAGGACTGAGGACTGAGGATTGAGGATTGAGGATTGAGGATTGAAGGTTGAGGATTGGGTATTGAGGATTGAACATTGAGGATTGAGGATTGAGGATCGAGGATTGCGGATTGAGGTTTGAAGGTTGAGTATTGATGATTGAAGATTGAGGATTGAGGATTGAGGGTTGTGGATTAGGGACGAGGACTGAGTGTTGAGTATTGATGTTTTAGGTCTGATGATTGAGGATTGAGGATTGAGGGTTGAGGATTGAGGATTGAGGATTGAAGATTGAGGATTGGGTATTGAGGATTGAAGAATGAGGATCGAGGACTTAGTATTGAGAATTGAGGATTGAAGATTGAGTATTGGGGATTGAAGACTGACGGTTGAGGATTGGGTATTGAGGACTGAGGACTGAGGATTGAGTATTGAGGATTGAGGATTGAGGATTAAAGATTGAGTATTGAGGATTGAGGATTGAGGATTGAAGTTTGAGTATTGAGGATTGAAGATTGAGGATTGAGGGTTGAGGGTTGAGGGTTGCGGACGAGGACTGACGGTTGAGGATTGAGGTTTGAGGATTGAGGGTTGAGGACTGAGGACTGAGGATAGAGGATTGAGGATGGAGCATTGAGGATTGAAGATTGAGGACTGGGGATTGAGGACTGAATATTGAGGATTATGGATTGAGGATTGGTGATTGAGGATCTAGGACTGAATATTGATTATTGAGGATTAAAGATTGAGGATTGAGGATTGAGGACTGAGAATTGAGAATTGAGGATAAGGACTGAGTGTTGAGGATTGAGGTTTGAGGAATGAGGATTGAGGATTGAGGATTGAGGATTGAAGATTGAGTATTGATGATTGAAGATTGAGGATTGAGGATTGAGGGTTGAGGATTGAGGTCGAGGACTGACGGTTGAGGATTGTGGTTTGAGGATTCAGGATTGAGGATTGAGGATTGAGTATTGAAGATTGAGGATTGATGGTTGAGGATTTAGAATTGAGGATTGAGGATTGAGGATTGAGGATTGAAAATTGAGTATTGAGTATTGAAGATTGAGGACTGAGGAATAAAGATTGAGGATTGAGGATGAGGGCTGAGGGTTGAGGATTAAGGCTTGAGGACTGAGAACTGAGGATTGAGGATTGAGAATTGAGGATAGAGGATTGAGGATTGAAGATTGAGGATTGGGTATTGAGGATTGAAGAATGAGGATTGAGGATTGAGGATTGAGTATTGAGGATTGAAGATTGAGTATTGAGGATTGAAGATTGAGGATTGAGGACTGAGGATTGAGGGTTGAGTATTGAGGATTGAGGATTGAGGATTAAAGATTGACTATTGAGGATTGAAGATTGAGGATTGTGGATTGAAGATTGAGTATTGAGGATTGAAGATTGAGGATTGAGGATTGAGGATTGAGAATTGAGGATGAGGGCTGAGGGTTGAGGATTGAGGTTTGAGGACTGCGGACTGAGTATTGAGGATTGAGAATTGAGGAATGAGGATTGAGGATTGAGGATTGAAGATTGGGGATTGAGGATTGAGGGTTGTGGATTGAGGACGAGGACTGAGGGTTGAGTATTGATGTTTGAGGTCTGAGGATTGAGGATTGAGGATTGAGAATTGAGGATTGAAGATTGAGTATTGAGGATTGAAGGTTGAGGATTGAGGGTTGAGCATTGAAGATTGAGGACTTAGTGTTGAGGGTTGAGTGATGGGAATTGATGTTTGTGGATTGAGATTTGAAGATTGAAGAATGGGGATTGAGTATTGAAAACTGTGAATTGAGGATATTCTATTGAGGATTGAGTATTGACAATTGATAGTTGAGGACTGATGGCTAAAGATTGAGGATTCAGGATTCAGGATACGGGATTGAGGTTTAAGGACAGAGGATTGAGGGTTGAGGATTGAGGATTGAGGATTGACGCTTAAGGATTGAAGGTTGAGGATGGAGGATTGAAAAGACTGGACTGAGTGTTGAGGATTGAGTGTTGAGAATTGACGTCTGAGGATTGAGATTTGATTATTGAATATTGTGGATTGAGTATTGAACCATGAGAATTCAGGATACTCTATTAGTTATTAGGAATTGAGGATTGATGGTTGAGTATTGAAGATTGGTGGTTGAGGGTTGTGAGTTGAATATTGAGGATTGAGGATTGAGGATTGAGGATTGAATATTGAGGATTGAATATTGAGTCTTGATGATTGATGATTGAGGATTGAGGATTGAGTGTTGAGGATTGAGGACGAGGACTGACGGTTGAGGATTGAGGTTTGTGGTTTGAGGATTGAGGATTGAGGACTGAGGATTGAGGATTGAGGATTGAGCATTGAGGATTGAAGATTGAGGATTGGGTATTGAGGATTGAAGAATGAGGACTGAGGATTTAGGATTCAGGATCGAGGAATGAAGATTGAGTATTGGGGATTGAAGATTGAGGATTGAGGATTGTGGATTGAGGATTGAGGATTGAGTATTCAGGATTGAGGATTGAGGATTGTAGATTGAGGATTGAGGATTGATGATTAAAGATTGAGTGTTGAGGATTGAAGATTGAAGATTGATGATTGGGGATTGAGGATTGAGGATTGAGGATTGAGGATTGAGTATTGAAGGCTGAGGATTGATGATTGAGGATTGAGGATTGAGGATTGAGGATTGAGTATTGAGGACTGAGGGTTGAAGATTGTGGATTGATGATTGAGGATTGAACATTGAGGACTGAGTGTTGAGGGTTGAGTGATGAGTATTGATGTTTGTGGATAGAGATTTGAAGATTGCAGATTGAGTATTGTGTATTGTAAACTGTGAATTGAGGATATTCTATTGAGGATTGGGGATTGTCACCTGATTGTTGAGGACTGAGGGCTGAAGATTGAGGATTCAGGATTGAGGATTCAGAATTGAGGTTTGAGGACTGAGGGTTGAGGATTGAAAATTGATTATTGAGGATTGAGGATTGAGAATTGAGGATTGTGGATTGAGGATTGAAGATTGAGGATTGGGTTTTGAGGATTGAAGAATGAGGATTGAGGATTGAGGATTGAGGATTGAGGATTGAGGACTGAGGATTGAGGATTGAGTATTGAGGATTGAGGATTGCGGATTAAAGATTGAGTATTGAGGATTGAAGATTGAGGATTGTGGATTGAAGATTGAGTACTGAGGATTGAACATTGAGGATTGAGGATTGAGGATTGAGAATTGACGATGGGGTCTGAGGGTTGAGGATTGAGGTTTGAGGACTGAGGACTGAGGATTGAGGATTGAGAATTGAGGATTGAGGATTGAGGATTGAGGATTGAAGATTGAGGATTGGGTATTGAGGATTGAACATTGAGGATTGAGGATTGAGGATCGAGGATTGCGGATTGAGGATTGAAGGTTGAATATTGATGATTGAAGATTGAGGATTGAGGATTGAGGGTTGTGGATTGAGGACGAGGACTGAGGGTTGAGTATTGATGTTTGAGGTCTGAGGATTGAGGATTGAGGATTGAGAATTGAGGATTGAAGATTGAGTATTGAGGATTGAAGGTTGAGGATTGAGGGTTGAGGATTGAAGATTGAGGACTTAGTGTTGATGGTTGAGTGATGGGAATTGATGTTTGTGGATTGAGATTTGAAGATTGAAGAATGGGGAATGAGTATTGAAAACTGTGAATTGAGGATATTCTATTGAGGATTGAGTATTGACAATTGATAGTTGAGGACTGATGGCTAAAGATTGAGGATTCAGGATTCAGGATACGGGATTGAGGTTTAAGGACAGAGGATTGAGGGTTGAGGATTGAGGATTGAGGATTGACGCTTAAGGATTGAAGGTTGAGGATGGAGGATTGAAAAGACTGGACTGAGTGTTGAGGATTGAGTGTTGAGAATTGACGTCTGAGGATTGAGATTTGATTATTGAATATTGTGGATTGAGTATTGAACCATGAGAATTCAGGATACTCTATTGAGTATTAGGAATTGAGGATTGATGGTTGAGTATTGAAGATTGGTGGTTGAGGGTTGTGAGTTGAATATTGAGGATTGAGGATTGAGGATTGAGGATTGAAGATTGAGGATTGAATATTGAGTCTTGATGATTGATGATTGAGGATTGAGGATTGAGTGTTGAGGATTGAGGACCAGGACTGACGGTTGAGGATTGAGGTTTGTGGTTTGAGGATTGAGGATTGAGGACTGAGGATTGAGGATTGAGGATTGAGCAGTGAGGATTGAAGATTGAGGACTGGGGATTGAGGATTGAAGATTGACGATTGTGGATTGTGGATTGAGGATTGAGGGTTGAGGATTAAAGATTGAATATTGATGATTGAAGATTGAGGATTGAGGATTGAGGGTTGTGGATTGAGGACGAGGACTGAGTGTTGAGAATTGATGTTTGAGGTCTGAGGATTGAGGACTGAGGATTGAGAATTGAGGATTGAGGATTGAGGATTGAAGATTGAGGATTGGGTATTGAGGATTGAAGAATGAGGACTGAGGATTTAGGATTCAGGATCGAGGAATGAAGATTGAGTATTGGGGATTGAAGATTGAGGATTGAGGATTGTGGATTGAGGATTGAGGATTGAGTATTCAGGATTGAGGATTGAGGATTGTAGATTGAGGATTGAGGATTGATGATTAAAGATTGAGTGTTGAGGATTGAAGATTGAGGATTGATGATTGGGGATTGAGGATTGAGGATTGAGGATTGAGTATTGAAGGCTGAGGATTGATGATTGAGGATTCAGGATTGAGGATTGAGGATTGAGTATTGAGGACTGAGGGTTGAAGATTGTGGATTGATGATTGAGGTTTAAAGATTGAGTATTGAGGATTGAAGATTGAAGATTGAGAATTGAGGATTGAGGATTGAACATTGAGGACTGAGTGTTGAGGGTTGAGTGATGAGTATTGATGTTTGTGGATAGAGATTTGAAGATTGCAGATTGAGAATTGTGTATTGTAAACTGTGAATTGAGGATATTCTATTGAGGATTGGGGATTGTCACCTGATTGTTGAGGACTGAGGGCTGAAGATTGAGGATTCAGGATTGAGGATTCAGAATTGAGGTTTGAGGACTGAGGGTTGAGGATTGAAAATTGATTATTGAGGATTGAGGATTGAGAATTGAGGATTGTGGATTGAGGATTGAAGATTGAGGATTGGGTTTTGAGGATTGAAGAATGAGGATTGAGGATTGAGGATTGAGGATTGAGGATTGAGGACTGAGGATTGAGGATTGAGGATTCAGTATTGAAGGTTGAGGATTGATGACTGAGGATTGAGGATTGCGGATTGACGATTGAGGATTGAGGATTGAGCGTTGAAGGTTGAGTGTTGAGGATTGAAGGTTGAGGATTGACGATTGAGGATTGAGGATTGAGGATGATGGCATAGGTTTGAGGTTTGAGGTTTGAGGTTTGAGTATTGAATCCTGAGAATTCAGGATGTTCTATTGAGTATTGAGAGTTGAGCATTGATGGTTTAGTATTGAGGATTCAGGATTGAGGATTGAGGATTGAGGATTGAGTATTGAAGATTGAGGATTGATGGTTGAGGATTTAGAATTGAGGATTGAGGATTGAGGATTGAAAATTGAGTATTGAGGATTGAAGGTTGAGGACTGAGGAATGAAGATTGAGGATTGAGTGTGATGGCTGAGGGTTGAGGATTGAGGCTTGAGGACTGAGGACTGAGGATTGAGGATTGAGAATTGAGGATAGAGGATTGAGGATTGAAGATTGAGGATTGGGTATTGAGGATTGAAGAATGAGGATTGAGGATTGAGGATTGAGGATTGAGGATTGAAGATTGAGTATTGAGGATTGAAGATTGAGTATTGAGGATTGAGGAATGAGGATTGAGGACTTAGGACTGAGGATTGAGGATTGAGAATTGAAGATTGAGGAATGAGGACTGGGGATTGAGTATTGAGGGTTGAGGATTCAGTATTGAGGATTGATGGTTGAAGATTGAGTATTGATGATTGAAGATTGCGGATTGATTATTGAGGGTTGAGGATTGACGACGAGGACTGAGGGCTGAGGATTGAGGACTGAGGATTGAGGATGGAGGATTGGGCATTGAGGATTGAAGACTGAGGATTGAGGAATGAGGATTGAGGATTGAGGAATGAGGATAGAGGATTGAGGATTGAGTATTGAAGGTTGAGGATTGATGACTGAGGTTTGAGGATTGCGGATTGACGATTGAGGATTGGGGATTGAGGGTTGAATGTTGAGTCTTGAGGATTGAAGGTTGAGGGCTGACGGTTGAGGATTGAGGTTTGAGGTTTGAGGATTGAGGATTGAGGACTGAGGATTGAGGATTGAGGATTGAGCATTGAGGATTGAAGATTGAGGACTGGGGATTGAGGATTGAAGATTGACGATTGAGGATTGTGGATTGAGGATTGAGGGTTGAGGATTAAAGATTGAATATTGATGATTGAAGATTGAGGATTGAGGATTGAGGGTTGTGGATTGAGGACGAGGACTGAGTGTTGAGAATTGATGTTTGAGGTCTGAGGATTGAGGATTGAGGATTGAGAATTGAGGATTGAGGATTGAGGATTGAAGATTGAGGATTGGGTATTGAGGATTGAAGAATGAGGACTGAGGATTTAGGATTTAGGATTGAGGATTGAAGATTGAGTATTGAGGATTGAAGATTGAGGATTGAGGATTGAGCATTGAGGATTGAGGATTGAAGATTGAGGATTGGGGACTGAGTGTTGAGGGTTGTGTGATGAGAATTGATGTTTGTGGATAGAGATTCGAATATTGCAGATTGAGAATTTAGTATTGAAAACTGTGAATTGATGATATTCTATTGAGGATTGAGGATTGACAACTGATTGTTGAGGTCTGAAGTCTGAAGGTTGAGGACTGAGGATTGAGGATTCAGGATTGAGGTTTGAGGACTGAGGATTGAGGATTGAGGATTGAGGCTTGAGGATTGAGGATTGAGGACTGAGGATTGAGGATTGAGGATTGAGGATCCAGGATGAGGGCTGAAGGTTGAGGATTGAGGTTTGAGGACTGAGGACTGAGGATTGAGGGTTGAGAATTAAGGATTGAGGATTGAGGATTGAAGATTGAGGATTGGGTATTGAGGATTGAAGAATGAGGATTGAGGATTGAGTATTGAGGATTGAGGATTGAAGATTGAGTATTGAGGATTGAAGACTGACGATTGAGTATTGAGGATTGAGGATTGAAGGTTGAGTATTGAGGATTGAAGACTGACGATTGATGATTGAGGATTGAGGAGTGAGGATTAAAGAATGAGGATTGAGGATCCATGATGAGGGCTGAAGGTTGAGGATTGAGGTTTGAGGACTGATGTCTGAGGATTGAGGGTTTAGAATTAAGGATTGAGGATTGAGGATTGAAGATTGAGCATTGATAATTGAGTATTGAGGATTGAAGGTGGAGGACTGAGGAATAAGGATTGAGGATTGAGGATGAGGGCTGAGGGTTGAGAATTGAGGTTTGAGGAGTGAGGACCGAGGATTGAGGATTGAGAATTGAGGATTGAGGATTGAGGATTGAAGATTGAGGATTGGGTATTGAGGATTGAAGAATGAGGATTGAGGAATGAGGATTGAATATTCAGGATTGAGGATTGAGGATTGAGGATTGAGGATTGAGGATTGAAGATACAGTATTGAGGATCGAAGATTGAGAATTGAGGATTGAGGATTGAAGATTGAGTATTGAGGATTGAAGATTGAGGATTGAGGATTGAGGATTGAGGATTGAGGATTGAAGATTGAGGATTGAGGACGAGGGCTGAGGGTTGAGGATTGATGTTTGAGGAGTGAGGACCGAGCATTGAGGATTGAGAATTGAGGATTGAGGATTTAGGATTGAACATTGAGGATTGGGTATTGAGGATTGAAGAATGAGGATTGAGGAATGAGGATTGAGGATTGAGGATTGAAGATTGAGTATTGAGGATTGAAGATTGAGGATTGAGGATTGAGGATTGAGGATTGAGGATTGAGGATTGAAGATTGAGGATTGGGTATTGAGGATTGAAGTATGAGGACTGAGGATTTAGGATTGAGGATCGAGGAATGAAGATTGAGTATTGGGGATTGAAGATTGAGGATTGAGGATTGTGGATTGAGGATTGAGGATTGAGTATTCAGGATTGAGGATTGAGGATTGTAGATTGATGATTGAGGATTGGTGATTAAAGATTGAGTGTTGAGGATTGAAGATTGAGGATTGATGATTGGGGATTGAGGATTGAGGATTGAGGATTGAGGATTGAGTATTGAAGGCTGAGGACTGATGATTGAGGATTGAGGATTGAGGATTGAGGATTGAGTATTGAGGACTGAGGGTTGAAGATTGAGGATTGATGATTGAGGTTTAAAGATTGAGTATTGAGGATTGAAGATTGAAGATTGAGAATTGAGGATTGAGGGTTGAACATTGAGGACTGAGTGTTGAGGGTTGAGTGATGAGAATTGATGTTTGTGGATAGAGATTTGAAGATTGCAGATTGAGTATTGTGTATTGTAAACTGTGAATTGAGGATATTCTGTTGAGGATTGGGGATTGTCACCTGATTGTTGAGGACTGAGGGCTGAAGATTTAGGATTCAGGATTGAGGATTCAGAATTGAGGTTTGAGGACTGAGGATTGAGGATTGAAAATTGATTATTGATGATTGAGGATTGAGAATTGAGGATTGTGGATTGAGGATTGAAGATTGAGGATAGGGTTTTGAGGATTGTAGAATGAGGATTGAGGATTGAGGATTGAGGATTGAGGATTGAAGATTGAGTATTGAGTATTGACGATTGAGGATTGAGGACTGAGGATTGAGGATTGAGTATTGAGGATTGAGGATTGAGGATTAAAGATTGAGTATTGAGGATTGAAGATTGAGGATTGAGGACTGAGGATTGAGGGTTGAGTATTGAGGAGTGAGGATTGAGGATTAAAGATTGACTATTGAGGATTGAAGATTGAGGATTGTGGATTGAAGATTGAGTATTGAGGATTGAAGATTGAGGATTGAGGATTGAGGATTGAGAATTGAGGATGAGGGCTGAGTGTTGAGGATTGAGGTTTGAGGACTGCCGACTGAGGATTGAGGATTGAGAATTGAGGAATGAGGATTGAGGATTGAGGATTGAAGATTGGGGATTGAGGATTGAGGGTTGTGGATTGAGGACGAGGACTGAGGGTTGAGTATTGATGTTTGAGGTCTGAGGATTGAGGATTGAGGATTGAGAATTGAGGATTGAAGATTGAGTATTGAGGATTGAAGGTTGAGGATTGAGGGTTGAGGATTGAAGATTGAGGACTTAGTGTTGAGGGTTGAGTGATGGGAATTGATGTTTGTGGATTGAGATTTGAAGATTGAAGAATGGGGATTGAGTATTGAAAACTGTGAATTGAGGATATTCTATTGAGGATTGAGTATTGACAATTGATAGTTGAGGACTGATGGCTAAAGATTGAGGATTCAGGATTCAGGATACGGGATTGAGGTTTAAGGACAGAGGATTGAGGGTTGAGGATTGAGGATTGAGGATTGACGCTTAAGGATTGAAGGTTGAGGATGGAGGATTGAAAAGACTGGACTGAGTGTTGAGGATTGAGTGTTGAGAATTGACGTCTGAGGATTGAGATTTGATTATTGAATATTGTGGATTGAGTATTGAACCATGAGAATTCAGGATACTCTATTGAGTATTAGGAATTGAGGATTGATGGTTGAGTATTGAAGATTGGTGGTTGAGGGTTGTGAGTTGAATATTGAGGATTGAGGATTGAGGATTGAGGATTGAAGATTGAGGATTGAATATTGAGTCTTGATGATTGATGATTGAGGATTGAGGATTGAGTGTTGAGGATTGAGGACGAGGACTGACGGTTGAGGATTGAGGTTTGTGGTTTGAGGATTGAGGATTGAGGACTGAGGATTGAGGATTGTGGATTGAGCATTGAGGATTGAAGATTGAGGACTGGGGATTGAGGATTGAAGATTGACGATTGAGGATTGTGGATTGAGGATTGAGGGTTGAGGATTAAAGATTGAATATTGATGATTGAAGATGGAGGATTGAGGATTGAGGGTTGTGGATTGAGGACGAGGACTGAGTGTTGAGAATTGATGTTTGAGGTCTGAGGATTGAGGATTGAGGATTGAGAATTGAGGATTGAGGATTGAGGATTGAAGATTGAGGATTGGGTATTGAGGATTGAAGAATGAGGACTGAGGATTTAGGATTCAGGATCGAGGAATGAAGATTGAGTATTGGGGATTGAAGATTGAGGATTGAGGATTGTGGATTGAGGATTGAGGATTGAGTATTCAGGATTGAGGATTGAGGATTGTAGATTGAGAATTGAGGATTGATGATTAAAGATTGAGTGTTGAGGATTGAAGATTGAGGATTGATGATTGGGGATTGAGGATTGAGGATTGAGGATTGAGGATTGAGTATTGAAGGCTGAGGATTGATGATTGAGGATTGAGGATTGAGGATTGAGGATTGAGTATTGAGGACTGAGGGTTGAAGATTGAGGATTGATGATTGAGGTTTAAAGATTGAGTATTGAGGATTGAAGATTGAAGATTGAGAATTGAGGATTGAGGATTGAACATTGAGGACTGAGTGTTGAGGTTTGAGTGATGAGAATTGATGTTTGTGGACAGAGATTTGAAGATTGCAGATTGAGTATTGTGTATTGTAAACTGTGAATTGAGGATATCCTATTGAGGATTGGGGATTGTCACCTGATTGTTGAGGACTGAGGGCTGAAGATTGAGGATTCAGGATTGAGAATTCAGAATTGAGGTTTGAGGACTGAGGATTGAGGATTGAAAATTGATTATTGAGGATTGAGGATTGAGAATTGAGGATTGTGGATTGAGGATTGAAGATTGAGGATTGGGTTTTGAGGATTGAAGAATGAGGATTGAGGATTGAGGATTGAGGATTGAGGATTGAAGATTGAGTATTGAGGATTGAAGATTGAGGATTGAGGACTGAGGATTGAGGATTGAGTATTGAGGATTGAGGATTGAGTATTAAAGATTGAGTATTGAGGATTGAAGATTGAGGATTGTGGATTGAAGATTGAGTATTGAGGATTGAACGTTGAGGATTGAGGATTGAGGATTGAGAATTGACGATGAGGTCTGAGGGTTGAGGATTGAGGTTTGAGGACTGAGGACTGAGGATTGAGGATTGAGGATTGACGATTGAAGGTTGAGGATTGGGTATTGAGGATTGAACATTGAGGATTGAGGATTGAGGATCGAGGATTGCGGATTGAGGTTTGAAGGTTGAATATTGATGATTGAAGATTGAGGATTGAGGATTGAGGGTTGTGGATTAGGGACGAGGACTGAGTGTTGAGTATTGATGTTTTAGGTCTGATGATTGAGGATTGAGGATTGAGGGTTGAGGATTGAGGATTGAGGATTGAAGATTGAGGATTGGGTATTGAGGATTGAAGAATGCGGATCGAGGACTTAGTATTGAGAATTGAGGATTGAAGATTGAGTATTGGGGATTGAAGACTGACGATTGAGGATTTAGGATTGAGGGTTGAGGATTTAGTATTGAGAATTGAGGATTGAGGATTGAGGATTGAAGGTTGAGGATTGGGTATTGAGGACTGAGGATTGAGGATTGAGTATTGAGGATTGAGGATTGAGTATTAAAGATTGAGTATTGAGGATTGAAGATTGAGGATTGTGGATTGAAGATTGAGTATTGAGGATTGAACATTGAGGATTGAGGATTGAGGATTGAGAATTGACGATGAGGTCTGAGGGTTGAGGATTGAGGTTTGAGAACTGAGGACTGAGGATTGAGGATTGAGGGTTGAGGATTGAAGGTTGAGGATTGGGTATTCAGGATTGAACATTGAGGATTGAGGATTGAGGATCGAGGATTGCGGATTGAGGTTTGAAGGTTGAATATTGATGATTGAAGATTGAGGATTGAGGATTGAGGGTTGTGGATTAGGGACGAGGACTGAGTGTTGAGTATTGATGTTTGAGGTCTGATGATTGAGGATTGAGGATTGAGAGTTGAGGATTGAGGATTGAGGATTGAAGATTGAGGATTGGGTATTGAGGATTGAAGAATGAGGATCGAGGATTTAGTATTGAGAATTGAGGATTGAAGATTGAGTATTGGGGATTGAAGACTGACGATTGAGGATTTAGGATTGAGGGTTGAGGATTTAGTATTGAGAATTGAGGATTGAGGATTGAGGATTGAAGGTTGAGGATTGGGTATTGAGGACTGAGGACTGAGGATTGAGTATTGAGGATTGAGGATTGAGGATTAAAGATTGAGTATTGAGGATTGAGGATTGAGGATTGAAGTTTGAGTATTGAGGATTGAAGATTGAGGATTGAGGGTTGAGGGTTGAGGGTTGCGGACGAGGACTGACGGTTGAGGATTGAGGTTTGAGGATTGAGGGTTGAGGACTGAGGACTGAGGATAGAGGATTGAGGTTGGAGCATTGAGGATTGAAGATTGAGGACTGGGGATTGAGGACTGAATATTGAGGATTATGGATTGAGGATTGGTGATTGAGGATCTAGGACTGAATATTGATTATTGAGGATTAAAGATTGAGGATTGAGGATTGAGGACTGAGAATTGAGAATTGAGGATAAGGACTGAGGGTTGAGGATTGAGGTTTGAGGAATGAGGATTGAGGATTGAGGATTGAGGATTGAAGATTGAGTATTGATGATTGAAGATTGAGGATTGAGGATTGAGGGTTGAGGATTGAGGTCGAGGACTGACGGTTGAGGATTGTGGTTTGAGGATTCAGGATTGAGGATTGAGGATTGAGTATTGAAGATTGAGGACTGAGTGTTGAGGTTTGAGTGATGAGAATTGATGTTTGTGGACAGAGATTTGAAGATTGCAGATTGAGTATTGTGTATTGTAAACTGTGAATTGAGGATATTCTATTGAGGATTGGGGATTGTCACCTGATTGTTGAGGACTGAGGGCTGAAGATTGAGGATTCAGGATTGAGAATTCAGAATTGAGGTTTGAGGACTGAGGATTGAGGATTGAAACTTGATTATTGAGGATTGAGGATTGAGAATTGAGGATTGTGGATTGAGGATTGAAGATTGAGGATTGGGTTTTGAGGATTGAAGAATGAGGATTGAGGATTGAGGATTGAGGATTGAGGATTGAAGATTGAGTATTGAGGATTGAAGATTGAGGATTGAGGACTGAGGATTGAGGATTGAGTATTGAGGATTGAGGATTGAGTATTAAAGATTGAGTATTGAGGATTGAAGATTGAGGATTGTGGATTGAAGATTGAGTATTGAGGATTGAACATTGAGGATTGAGGATTGAGGATTGAGAATTGACGATGAGGTCTGAGGGTTGAGGATTGAGGTTTGAGGACTGAGGACTGAGGATTGAGGATTGAGGATTGAGGATTGAAGGTTGAGGATTGGGTATTGAGGATTGAACATTGAGGATTGAGGATTGAGGATCGAGGATTGCGGATTGAGGTTTGAAGGTTGAATATTGATGATTGAAGATTGAGGATTGAGGATTGAGGGTTGTGGATTAGGGACGAGGACTGAGTGTTGAGTATTGATGTTTTAGGTCTGATGATTGAGGATTGAGGATTGAGGGTTGAGGATTGAGGATTGAGGATTGAAGATTGAGGATTGGGTATTGAGGATTGAAGAATGCGGATCGAGGACTTAGTATTGAGAATTGAGGATTGAAGATTGAGTATTGGGGATTGAAGACTGACGATTGAGGATTTAGGATTGAGGGTTGAGGATTTAGTATTGAGAATTGAGGATTGAGGATTGAGGATTGAAGGTTGAGGATTGGGTATTGAGGACTGAGGATTGAGGATTGAGTATTGAGGATTGAGGATTGAGTATTAAAGATTGAGTATTGAGGATTGAAGATTGAGGATTGTGGATTGAAGATTGAGTATTGAGGATTGAACATTGAGGATTGAGGATTGAGGATTGAGAATTGACGATGAGGTCTGAGGGTTGAGGATTGAGGTTTGAGAACTGAGGACTGAGGATTGAGGATTGAGGGTTGAGGATTGAAGGTTGAGGATTGGGTATTGAGGATTGAACATTGAGGATTGAGGATTGAGGATCGAGGATTGCGGATTGAGGTTTGAAGGTTGAATATTGATGATTGAAGATTGAGGATTGAGGATTGAGGGTTGTGGATTAGGGACGAGGACTGAGTGTTGAGTATTGATGTTTGAGGTCTGATGATTGAGGATTGAGGATTGAGAGTTGAGGATTGAGGATTGAGGATTGAAGATTGAGGATTGGGTATTGAGGATTGAAGAATGAGGATCGAGGATTTAGTATTGAGAATTGAGGATTGAAGATTGAGTATTGGGGATTGAAGACTGACGATTGAGGATTTAGGATTGAGGGTTGAGGATTTAGTATTGAGAATTGAGGATTGAGGATTGAGGATTGAAGGTTGAGGATTGGGTATTGAGGACTGAGGACTGAGGATTGAGTATTGAAGATTGAGGATTGAGGATTAAAGATTGATTATTGAGGATTGAGGATTGAGGATTGAAGTTTGAGTATTGAGGATTGAAGATTGAGGATTGAGGGTTGAGGGTTGAGGGTTGCGGACGAGGACTGACGGTTGAGGATTGAGGTTTGAGGATTGAGGGTTGAGGACTGAGGACTGAGGATAGAGGATTGAGGATGGAGCATTGAGGATTGAAGATTGAGGACTGGGGATTGAGGACTGAATATTGAGGATTATGGATTGAGGATTGGTGATTGAGGATCTAGGACTGAATATTGATTATTGAGGATTAAAGATTGAGGATTGAGGATTGAGGACTGAGAATTGAGAATTGAGGATAAGGACTGAGGGTTGAGGATTGAGGTTTGAGGAATGAGGATTGAGGATTGAGGATTGAGGATTGAAGATTGAGTATTGATGATTGAAGATTGAGGATTGAGGATTGAGGGTTGAGGATTGAGGTCGAGGACTGACGGTTGAGGATTGTGGTTTGAGGATTCAGGATTGAGGATTGAGGATTGAGTATTGAAGATTGAGGATTGATGGTTGAGGATTGGGTATTGAGGATTGAAGAATGAGGATTGAGGATTGAGGATTGAGTATTGAGGATTGAAGATTGAGTATTGAGGATTGAAGATTGAGGATTGAGGACTGAGGATTGAGGGTTGAGTATTGAGGATTGAGGATTGAGGATTAAAGATTGACTATTGAGGATTGAAGATTGAGGATTGTGGATTGAAGATTGAGTATTGAGGATTGAAGATTGAGGATTGAGGATTGAGGATTGAGAATTGAGGATGAGGGCTGAGGGTTGAGGATTGAGGTTTGAGGACTGCGGACTGAGGATTGAGGATTGAGAATTGAGGAATGAGGATTGAGGATTGAGGATTGAAGATTGGGGATTGAGGATTGAGGGTTGTGGATTGAGGACGAGGACTGAGGGTTGAGTATTGATGTTTGAGGTCTGAGGATTGAGGATTGAGGATTGAGAATTGAGGATTGAAGATTGAGTATTGAGGATTGAAGGTTGAGGATTGAGGGTTGAGGATTGAAGATTGAGGACTTAGTGTTGAGGGTTGAGTGATGGGAATTGATGTTTGTGGATTGAGATTTGAAGATTGAAGAATGGGGATTGAGTATTGAAAACTGTGAATTGAGGATATTCTATTGAGGATTGAGTATTGACAATTGATAGTTGAGGACTGATGGCTAAAGATTGAGGATTCAGGATTCAGGATACGGGATTGAGGTTTAAGGACAGAGGATTGAGGGTTGAGGATTGAGGATTGAGGATTGACGCTTAAGGATTGAAGGTTGAGGATGGAGGATTGAAAAGACTGGACTGAGTGTTGAGGATTGAGTGTTGAGAATTGACGTCTGAGGATTGAGATTTGATTATTGAATATTGTGGATTGAGTATTGAACCATGAGAATTCAGGATACTCTATTGAGTATTAGGAATTGAGGATTGATGGTTGAGTATTGAAGATTGGTGGTTGGGGGTTGTGAGTTGAATATTGAGGATTGAGGATTGAGGATTGAGGATTGAATATTGAGGATTGAATATTGATTCTTGATGATTGATGATTGAGGATTGAGGATTGAGTGTTGAGGATTGAGGACGAGGACTGACGGTTGAGGATTGAGGTTTGTGGTTTGAGGATTGAGGATTGAGGACTGAGGATTGAGGATTGAGGATTGAGCATTGAGGATTGAAGATTGAGGACTGGGGATTGAGGATTGAAGATTGACGATTGAGGATTGTGGATTGTGGATTGAGGGTTGAGGATTAAAGATTGAATATTGATGATTGAAGATTGAGGATTGAGGATTGAGGGTTGTGGATTGAGGACGAGGACTGAGTGTTGAGAATTGATGTTTGAGGTCTGAGGATTGAGGACTGAGGATTGAGAATTGAGGATTGAGGATTGAGGATTGAAGATTGAGGATTGGGTATTGAGGATTGAAGAATGAGGACTGAGGATTTAGGATTCAGGATCGAGGAATGAAGATTGAGTATTGGGGATTGAAGATTGAGGATTGAGGATTGTTGATTGAGGATTGAGGATTGAGTATTCAGGATTGAGGATTGAGGATTGTAGATTGAGGATTGAGGATTGATGATTAAAGATTGAGTGTTGAGGATTGAAGATTGAGGATTGATGATTGGGGATTGAGGATTGAGGATTGAGGATTGAGGATTGAGTATTGAAGGCTGAGCATTGATGATTGAGGATTGAGGATTGAGGATTGAGGATTGAGTATTGAGGACTGAGGGTTGAAGATTGTGGATTGATGATTGAGGTTTAAGGATTGAGTATTGAGGATTGAAGATTGAAGATTGAGAATTGAGGATTGAGGATTGAACATTGAGGACTGAGTGTTGAGGGTTGAGTGATGAGTATTGATGTTTGTGGATAGAGATTTGAAGATTGCAGATTGAGTATTGTGTATTGTAAGCTGTGAATTGAGGATATTCTATTGAGGATTGGGGATTGTCACCTGATTGTTGAGGACTGAGGGCTGAAGATTGAGGATTCAGGATTGAGGATTCAGAATTGAGGTTTGAGGACTGAGGGTTGAGGATTGAAAATTGATTATTGAGGATTGAGGATTGAGAATTGAGGATTGTGGATTGAGGATTGAAGATTGAGGATTGGGTTTTGAGGATTGAAGAATGAGGATTGAGGATTGAGGATTGAGGATTGAGGATTGAGGATTGAGGACTGAGGATTGAGGATTGAGTATTGAGGATTGAGGATTGCGGATTAAAGATTGAGTATTGAGGATTGAAGATTGAGGATTGTGGATTGAAGATTGAGTACTGAGGATTGAACATTGAGGATTGAGGATTGAGGATTGAGAATTGACGATGAGGTCTGAGGGTTGAGGATTGAGGTTTGAGGACTGAGGACTGAGGATTGAGGATTGAGAATTGAGGATTGAGGATTGAGGATTGAGGATTGAAGATTGAGGATTGGGTATTGAGGATTGAACATTGAGGATTGAGGGTTGAGGATCGAGGATTGCGGATTGAGGATTGAAGGTTGAATATTGATGATTGAAGATTGAGGATTGAGGATTGAGGGTTGTGGATTGAGGACGAGGACTGAGGGTTGAGTATTGATGTTTGAGGTCTGAGGATTGAGGATTGAGGGTTGAGGATTAAAGATTGAATATTGATGATTGAAGATTGAGGATTGAGGATTGAGGGTTGTGGATTGAGGACGAGGACTGAGTGTTGAGAATTGATGTTTGAGGTCTGAGGATTGAGGACTGAGGATTGAGAATTGAGGATTGAGGATTGAGGATTGAAGATTGAGGATTGGGTATTGAGGATTGAAGAATGAGGACTGAGGATTTAGGATTCAGGATCGAGGAATGAAGATTGAGTATTGGGGATTGAAGATTGAGGATTGAGGATTGTGGATTGAGGATTGAGGATTGAGTATTCAGGATTGAGGATTGAGGATTGTAGATTGAGGATTGAGGATTGATGATTAAAGATTGAGTGTTGAGGATTGAAGATTGAGGATTGATGATTGGGGATTGAGGATTGAGGATTGAGGATTGAGGATTGAACATTGAGGACTGAGTGTTGAGGGTTGAGTGATGAGTATTGATGTTTGTGGATAGAGATTTGAAGATTGCAGATTGAGAATTGTGTATTGTAAACTGTGAATTGAGGATATTCTATTGAGGATTGGGGATTGTCACCTGATTGTTGAGGACTGAGGGCTGAAGATTGAGGATTCAGGATTGAGGATTCAGAATTGAGGTTTGAGGACTGAGGGTTGAGGATTGAAAATTGATTATTGAGGATTGAGGATTGAGAATTGAGGATTGTGGATTGAGGATTGAAGATTGAGGATTGGGTTTTGAGGATTGAAGAATGAGGATTGAGGATTGAGGATTGAGGATTGAGGATTGAGGACTGAGGATTGAGGATTGAGTATTGAGGATTGAGGATTGCGGATTAAAGATTGAGTATTGAGGATTGAAGATTGAGGATTGTGGATTGAAGATTGAGTACTGAGGATTGAACATTGAGGATTGAGGATTGAGGATTGAGAATTGACGATGAGGTCTGAGGGTTGAGGATTGAGGTTTGAGGACTGAGGACTGAGGATTGAGGATTGAGAATTGAGGATTGAGGATTGAGGATTGAGGATTGAAGATTGAGGATTGGGTATTGAGGATTGAACATTGAGGATTGAGGATTGAGGATCGAGGATTGCGGATTGAGGATTGAAGGTTGAATATTGATGATTGAAGATTGAGGACTGAGGATTGAGGGTTGTGGATTGAGGACGAGGACTGAGTGTTGAGAATTGATGTTTGAGGTCTGAGGATTGAGGATTGAGGATTGAGAATTGAGGATTGAGGATTGAGGACTGAAGATTGAGGATTGGGTATTGAGCATTGACGAATGAGGACTGAGGATTTAGGATTTAGGATTGGGGATCGAGGATTGAAGATTGAGTATTGGGGATTGAAGATTGAGGATTGAGGATTATGGATGGAGGATTGAGGATTGAGTATTCAGGATTGAGGATTGAGGATTGTAGATTGAGGATTGAGGATTGATGATTAAAGATTGAGTGTTGAGGATTGAAGATTGAGGATTGACGATTGGGGATTGAGGATTGAGGATTGAGGATTGAGGATTGAGTATTGAAGGCTGAGGATTGATGATTGAGGATTGAGGATGAGGGCTGAGGTTTGAGGTTTGTGGTTTGAGTATTGAATCCTGAGAATTCAGGATATTCTATTGAGTACTGAGAATTGAGGATTCATGGTTGAGTATTGAGGATTGAGTATTGAGGATTGAAGATTGAGGATTGAGGATTGCGGATTGACGATTGAGGATTGGGGATTGAGGGTTGAATGTTGAGTGTTGAGGATTGAAGGTTGAGGGCTGACGGTTGAGGATTGAGGTTTGAGGTTTGAGGATTGAGGATTGAGGACTGAGGATTGAGGATTGAGGATTGAGCATTGAGGATTGAAGATTGAGGACTGGGGATTGAGGATTGAAGATTGAGTATTGAGGATTGAAGATTGAGGATTGAGGACTGAGGATTGAGGGTTGAGTATTGAGAATTGAGGATTGAGGATTAAAGATTGACTATTGAGGTTTGAAGATTGAGGATTGTGGATTGAAGATTGAGTATTGAGGATTGAAGATTGAGGATTGAGGATTGAGGATTGAGAATTGAAGATGAGGGCTGAGGGTTGAGGATTGAGGTTTGAGGTCTGCGGACTGAGGATTGAGGATTGAGAATTGAGGAATGAGGATTGAGGATTGAGGATTGAAGATTGGGGATTGAGGATTGAGGGTTGTGGATTGAGGACGAGGACTGAGGGTTGAGTATTGATGTTTGAGGTCTGAGGATTGAGGATTGAGGATTGAGAATTGAGGATTGAGGATTGAGGATTGAAGATTGAGGATTGGGTATTGAGGATTGAAGTATGAGGACTGAGGATTTAGGATTGAGGATCGAGGAATGAAGATTGAGTATTGGGGATTGAAGATTGAGGATTGAGGATTGTGGATTGAGGATTGAGGATTGAGTATTCAGGATTGAGGATTGAGGATTGTAGAATGATGATTGAGGATTGGTGATTAAAGATTGAGTGTTGAGGATTGAAGATTGAGGATTGATGATTGGGGATTGAGGATTGAGGATTGAGGATTGAGGATTGAGTATTGAAGGCTGAGGACTGATGATTGAGGATTGAGGATTGAGGATTGAGGATTGAGTATTGAGGACTGAGGGTTGAAGATTGAGGATTGATGATTGAGGTTTAAAGATTGAGTATTGAGGATTGAAGATTGAAGATTGAGAATTGAGGATTGAGGGTTGAACATTGAGGACTGAGTGTTGAGGGTTGAGTGATGAGAATTGATGTTTGTGGATAGAGATTTGAAGATTGCAGATTGAGTATTGTGTATTGTAAACTGTGAATTGAGGATATTCTGTTGAGGATTGGGGATTGTCACCTGATTGTTGAGGACTGAGGGCTGAAGATTTAGGATTCAGGATTGAGGATTCAGAATTGAGGTTTGAGGACTGAGGATTGAGGATTGAAAATTGATTATTGATGATTGAGGATTGAGAATTGAGGATTGTGGATTGAGGATTGAAGATTGAGGATTGGGTTTTGAGGATTGTAGAATGAGGATTGAGGATTGAGGATTGAGGATTGAGGATTGAAGATTGAGTATTGAGGATTGAAGATTGAGGATTGAGGACTGAGGATTGAGGACTGAGTATTGAGGATTGAGGATTGAGGATTAAAGATTGAGTATTGAGGATTGAAGATTGAGGATTGTGGATTGAAGATTGAGTATTGAGGATTGAAGATTGAGGATTGAGGATTGAGGATTGAGAATTGACGCGGAGGTCTGAGGGTTGAGGATTGAGGTTTGAGGACTGAGGACTGAGGATTGAGGATTGAGAATTGAGGATTGAGGATTGAGGATTGAGGATTGAAGATTGAGGATTGGGTATTGAGGATTGAACATTGGGGATTGAGGATTGAGGATCGAGGATTGCGGATTGAGGATTGAAGATTGAATATTGATGATTGAAGATTGAGGATTGAGGATTGAGGGTTGTGGATTGAGGACGAGGACTGAGTGTTGAATATTGATGTTTGAGGTCTGATGATTGAGGATTGAGGATTGAGAATTGAGGATTGAGGATTGAGGGTTGATGATTGAGGATTGAGGATTGAGGTACGAGGATTGAGGATTGAGGATTGAGGGTTGTGGATTGAGGACGAGGACTGAGTGTTGAGAATTGATGTTTGAGGTCTGTGGATTGAGGATTGAGGATTGAGAATTGAGGATTGACGATTGAGGATTGAGGATTGAAGATTGAGGATTGGGTATTGAGGATTGAACATTGGGGATTGAGGATTGAGGATCGAGGATTGCGGATTGAGGATTGAAGATTGAATATTGATGATTGAAGATTGCGGATTGAGGATTGAGGGTTGTGGATTGAGGACGAGGACTGAGTGTTGAATATTGATGTTTGAGGTCTGATGATTGAGGATCGAGGAATGAAGATTGAGTATTGGGGATTGAAGATTGAGGATTGAGGATTGTGGATTGAGGATTGAGGATTGAGTATTCAGGATTGAGGATTGAGGATTGTAGATTGAGGATTGAGTATTGATGATTAAAGATTGAGTGTTGAGGATTGAAGATTGAGGATTGATGATTGGGGATTGAGGATTGAGGATTGAGGATTGAGGATTGAGTATTGAAGGCTGAGGATTGATGATTGAGGATTGAGGATTGAGGATTGAGGATTGAGTATTGAGGACTGAGGGTTGAAGGTTGAGGATTGATGATTGAGGATTGAGGATTCAGTATTGAGGGTTGAAGATTATGAGTATTGATGAGTGAATATTGCGGACTTATTATTGAGGGTTGAGGTTTGAGGACGAGGACCGAGGGTTGTGCATTAAGGTTTGAGGACAGAAGATTGAGGATTGAGGATTGAGAATTGATAATTGAAGATTGAGGATTGAAAATTTAGGATTGGGTATTGAGGATTCAGGATTGGGTATTGAGGATTTAGTATTGGAGATTGATTTTTTAGGATTGAAGATAGAGGGTTGAGGATTGAGGATTGAGGATTGAGAATTGAGAATTGAGGATGATGACTGAGGTTTGAGGATTGAGGTTTGAGGAATGAGGATTGAGGATTGAGGATTGAGGATTGAGGATTGATGATTGAGTATTGAAGGTTGAGGATTGATGACTGAGGATTGAGGATTGAGGATTGAGGATTGAGGATTGAGGATTGATGATTGAGTGTTGAGGATTGAGTGTTGAGGAGTGAGGATTGAGTGTTGAGGATTTAGGATGAGGGCTGAGGTTTGAGGTTTGAGGTTTGAGTATTGAATCCTGAGAATTCAGAATATTCTATTGAGTATTGAGAATTGAGGATTGATGGTTGAGTATTGAGGATTGAGGATTGAGGATTGAGGATTGAGTATTGAAGATTGAGGATTGATGATTGAGGATTGAGGATTGAGGATTGAGGATTGAGGATTGAGTATTGAAGATTGAGAATTGAGGATTGAATGTTGAGGATTGAGGAATGAGGTTTGAGGATTGAGGACGATGGCTGATGGTTGAGGGTTGAGGTTTTAGGACTGAGGACTGAGGATTGAGGATTGAGAATTGAGGATTGAGGATTGGGGATTGAAGATTGGGGATTGGTAATTGAGGATTGAAGAATGAGGATTGAGGATTGAGGATTGAGGATTGAGGATTGAAGATTGAGTATTGAGGATTGAAGATTGAGGATTGAGGACTGAGGATTGAGGATTGAGTATTGAGGATTGAGGATTGAGGATTAAAGATTGAGTATTGATGACTGAGGATTGAGAATTGAGGATTGAGGATTGAGGGTTGAGGATTGAGGATTGAGGATTGAGGTACGAGGATTGAGGATTGAGGATTGAGGGTTGTGGATTGAGGACGAGGACTGAGTGTTGAGAATTGATGTTTGAGGTCTGTGGATTGAGGATTGAGGATTGAGAATTGAGGATTGACGATTGAGGATTGAGGATTGAAGATTGAGGATTGGGTATTGAGGATTGAACATTGGGGATTGAGGATTGAGGATCGAGGATTGCGGATTGAGGATTGAAGATTGAATATTGATGATTGAAGATTGAGGATTGAGGATTGAGGGTTGTGGATTGAGGACGAGGACTGAGTGTTGAATATTGATGTTTGAGGTCTGATGATTGAGGATCGAGGATTGAAGATTGAGTATTGAGGATTGAAGATTGAGGATTGAGGATTGAGGATTGAGGATTGAGGATTGAGTATTCAGGATTGAGGATTGAGGATTGTAGATTGAGGATTGAGGATTGATGATTAAAGATTGAGTGTTGAGGATTAAAGATTGAGTATTGATGACTGAGGATTGAGAATTGAGGATTGAGGATTGAGGATTGAGGACTGAGGACTGAGGATTGAGGATTGAAGATTGAGAATTGAGGATTGAAGATTGAACATTGAGGACTGAGTGTTGAGGGTTGAGTGATGAGAATTGATGTTTGAGGAAAGAGATTTGAAGATTGCAGATTGAGTATTGTGTATTGAAAACTGTGAATTGAGGATATTCTATTGATGATTGAGGATTGTCACCTGATTGTTGAGGACTGAGGGCTGAAGATTGAGGATTCAGAATTGAGGATTCAGAATTGAGGTTTGAGGACTGAGGATTCAGGATTGGGTATTGAGGATTTAGTATTGGAGATTGATTTTTTAGGATTGAAGATAGAGGGTTGAGGATTGAGGATTGAGGATTGAGAATTGAGAATTGAGGATGATGACTGAGGTTTGAGGATTGAGGTTTGAGGAATGAGGATTGAGGATTGCGGATTGAGGATTGAGGATTGATGATTGAGTATTGAAGGTTGAGGATTGATGACTGAGGATTGAGGATTGAGGATTGAGGATTGAGTGTTGAGGAGTGAGGATTGAGTGTTGAGGATTTAGGATGAGGGCTGAGGTTTGAGGTTTGAGGTTTGAGTATTGAATCCTGAGAATTCAGAATATTCTATTGAGTATTGAGAATTGAGGATTGATGGTTGAGTATTGAGGATTGAGGATTGAGGATTGAGGATTGAGTATTGAAGATTGAGGATTGATGATTGAGGATTGAGGATTGAGGATTGAGGATTGAGGATTGAGGATTGAGTATTGAAGATTGAGAACTGAGGATTGAATGTTGAGGATTGAGGAATGAGGTTTGAGGATTGAGGACGATGGCTGATGGTTGAGGGTTGAGGTTTTAGGACTGAGGACTGAGGATTGAGGATTGAGAATTGAGGATTGAGGATTGGGGATTGAAGATTGGGGATTGGTAATTGAGGATTGAAGAATGAGGATTGAGGATTGAGGATTGAGGATTGAGGATTGAAGATTGAGTATTGAGGATTGAAGATTGAGGATTGAGGACTGAGGATTGAGGAATGAGTATTGAGGATTGAGGATTGAGGATTAAAGATTGAGTATTGATGACTGAGGATTGAGGATTGAGGATTGAGCATTGAGGTTTGAAGATTGAGGACTGGGGATTGAGGATTGAAGATTGACGATTGAGGATTGTGGATTGAGGATTGAGGGTTGAGGATTAAAGCTTGAATATTGATGATTGAAGATTGAGGATTGAGGATTGAGGTTTGTGGATTGAGGACAAGGACTGAGTGTTGAGAATTGATGTTTGAGGTCTGAGGATTGAGGATTGAGGATTGAGAATTGAGTATTGAGGATTGAGGATTGAAGATTGAGGATTGGGTATTGAGGATTGAAGAATGAGGACTGAGGATTTAGGATTGAGGATCGAGGAATGAAGATTGAGTATTGGGGATTGAAGATTGAGGATTGAGGATTGTGGATTGAGGATTGAGGATTGAGTATTCAGGATTGAGGATTGAGGATTGTAGATTGAGGATTGAGTATTGATGATTAAAGATTGAGTTTGAGGATTGAAGATTGAGGATTGATGATTGGGGATTGAGGATTGAGGATTGAGGATTGAGGATTGAGTATTGAAGGCTGAGGATTGATGATTGAGGATTGAGGATTGAGGATTGAGGATTGAGTATTGAGGACTGAGGGTTGAAGGTTGAGGATTGATGATTGAGGATTGAGGATTCAGTATTGAGGGTTGAAGATTATGAGTATTGATGAGTGAATATTGCGGACTTATTATTGAGGGTTGAGGTTTGAGGACGAGGACCGAGGGTTGTGCATTGAGGTTTGAGGACAGAAGATTGAGGATTGAGGATTGAGAATTGATAATTGAAGATTGAGGATTGAAAATTTAGGATTGGGTATTGAGGATTCAGGATTGGGTATTGAGGATTTAGTATTGGAGATTGATTTTTTAGGATTGAAGATAGAGGGTTGAGGATTGAGTATTGAGGATTGAAGATTGAGTATTGATGACTGAAGATTGAGGATTGAGGGTTGAGGGTTGAGGGTTGCGGACGAGGACTGACGGTTGAGGATTGAGGTTTGAGGATTGAGGGTTGAGGACTGAGGACTGAGGATAGAGGATTGAGGATGGAGCATTGAGGATTGAAGATTGAGGACTGGGGATTGAGGACTGAAGATTGAGGATTAAGGATTGAGGATTGGTGATTGAGGATCTAGGACTGAATATTGATTATTGAGGATTAAAGATTGAGGATTGAGGATTGAGGATTGAGAATTGAGTATTGAGGATAAGGACTGAGGGTTGAGGATTGAGGTTTGAGGAATGAGGATTGAGGATTGAGGATTGAGGATTGAAGGTTGAGTATGATGATTGAAGATTGAGGATTGAAGATTGAGGATTGAGGATTGAGAATTGAGGATTGAGGATGAGGGCTGAGGGTTGAGGATTGAGGTTTAAGGAATGAGGACTGAGGATTGAGGATTGAGAATTGAGGATTGAGGATTGAGGATTGAAGATTGAGGATAGGGTATTGAGGATTGAAGAATGAGGATTGAGGATTGAGGATTGAGGATAGAGGATTGAAGATTGAGTATTGAGGATTGAAGATTGACGATTGAGGATTGTGGATTGAAGATTGAGTATTGAACATTGAGGACTGAGTGTTGAGGTTTCAGTGATGAGGATTGATGTTTGTGGATAGAGGTTTGAAGATTGCAGATTGAGTATTGAGCATTGAAAACTGTGAATTGAGTATATTCTATTGAGGATTGAGGATTGTCAACTGATTGTTGAGGACTGAGGGCTGACGATTGAGGATTCAGGATTGAGGATTCAGAATTGAGGTTTGAGGACTGAGGATTGAGGATTGAAGATTGATTATTGAGGATTGAGGATTGAGAATTGAGGATTGTGGATTGAAGATTGAAGATTGAGGATTGGGTTTTGAGGATTGAAGAATGAGGATTGAGGATTGAGGATTGAGGATTGAGGATTGAAGATTGAGTATTGAGGATTGAAGATTGAGGATTGAGGACTGAGGATTGAGGATTGAGTATTGAGGATTGAGGATTGAGGATTAAAGATTGAGTATTGATGACTGAGGATTGAGGATTGAGGATTGAGCATTGAGGATTGAAGATTGAGGACTGGGGATTGAGGATTGAAGATTGACGATTGAGGATTGTGGATTGAGGATTGAGGGTTGAGGATTAAAGCTTGAATATTGATGATTGAATATTGAGGATTGAGGATTGAGGTTTGTGGATTGAGGACGAGGACTGAGTGTTGAGAATTGGTGTTTGAGGTCTGAGGATTGAGGATTGAGGGTTGAGAATTGAGTATTGAGGATTGAGGATTGAAGATTGAGGATTGGGTATTGAGGATTGAAGAATGAGGACTGAGGATTTAGGATTGAGGATCGAGGAATGAAGATTGAGTATTGGGGATTGAAGATTGAGGATTGAGGATTGTGGATTGAGGATTGAGGATTGAGTATTCAGGATTGAGGATTGAGGATTGTAGATTGAGGATTGAGTATTGATGATTAAAGATTGAGTGTTGAGGATTGAAGATTGAGGATTGATGATTGGGGATTGAGGATTGAGGATTGAGGATTGAGGATTGAGTATTGAAGGCTGAGGATTGATGATTGAGGATTGAGGATTGAGGATTGAGGATTGAGTATTGAGGACTGAGGGTTGAAGGTTGAGGATTGATGATTGAGGATTGAGGATTCAGTATTGAGGGTTGAAGATTATGAGTATTGATGAGTGAATATTGCGGACTTATTATTGAGGGTTGAGGTTTGAGGACGAGGACCGAGGGTTGTGCATTAAGGTTTGAGGACAGAAGATTGAGGATTGAGGATTGAGAATTGATAATTGAAGATTGAGGATTGAAAATTTAGGATTGGGTATTGAGGATTCAGGATTGGGTATTGAGGATTTAGTATTGGAGATTGATTTTTTAGGATTGAAGATAGAGGGTTGAGGATTGAGGATTGAGGATTGAGAATTGAGAATTGAGGATGATGACTGAGGTTTGAGGATTGAGGTTTGAGGAATGAGGATTGAGGATTGAGGATTGAGGATTGAGGATTGATGATTGAGTATTGAAGGTTGAGGATTGATGACTGAGGATTGAGGATTGAGGATTGAGGATTGAGGATTGAGGATTGATGATTGAGTGTTGAGGATTGAGTGTTGAGGAGTGAGGATTGAGTGTTGAGGATTTAGCATGAGGGCTGAGGTTTGAGGTTTGAGGTTTGAGTATTGAATCCTGAGAATTCAGAATATTCTATTGAGTATTGAGAATTGAGGATTGATGGTTGAGTATTGAGGATTGAGGATTGAGGATTGAGGATTGAGTATTGAAGATTGAGGATTGATGATTGAGGATTGAGGATTGAGGATTGAGGATTGAGGATTGAGTATTGAAGATTGAGAATTGAGGATTGAATGTTGAGGATTGAGGAATGAGGTTTGAGGATTGAGGACGATGGCTGATGGTTGAGGGTTGAGGTTTTAGGACTGAGGACTGAGGATTGAGGATTGAGAATTGAGGATTGAGGATTGGGGATTGAAGATTGGGGATTGGTAATTGAGGATTGAAGAATGAGGATTGAGGATTGAGGATTGAGGATTGAGGATTGAAGATTGAGTATTGAGGATTGAAGATTGAGGATTGAGGACTGAGGATTGAGGATTGAGTATTGAGGATTGAGGATTGAGGATTAAAGATTGAGTATTGATGACTGAGGATTGAGAATTGAGGATTGAGGATTGAGGGTTGAGGATTGAGGATTGAGGATTGAGGTACGAGGATTGAGGATTGAGGATTGAGGGTTGTGGATTGAGGACGAGGACTGAGTGTTGAGAATTGATGTTTGAGGTCTGTGGATTGAGGATTGAGGATTGAGAATTGAGGATTGACGATTGAGGATTGAGGATTGAAGATTGAGGATTGGGTATTGAGGATTGAACATTGGGGATTGAGGATTGAGGATCGAGGATTGCGGATTGAGGATTGAAGATTGAATATTGATGATTGAAGATTGAGGATTGAGGATTGAGGGTTGTGGATTGAGGACGAGGACTGAGTGTTGAATATTGATGTTTGAGGTCTGATGATTGAGGATCGTGGATTGAAGATTGAGTATTGAGGATTGAAGATTGAGGATTGAGGATTGAGGATTGAGGATTGAGGATTGAGTATTCAGGATTGAGGATTGAGGATTGTAGATTGAGGATTGAGGATTGATGATTAAAGATTGAGTGTTGAGGATTGAAGATAGAGGATTGATGATTGGGGATTGAGGATTGAGGATTGAGGATTGAGGATTGAGTATTGAAGGCTGAGGATTGATGATTGAGGATTGAGGATTGAGGATTGAGGATTGAGTATTGAGGACTGAGGGTTGAAGATTGAGGATTGATGATTGAGGATTAAAGATTGAGTATTGAGGATTGAAGATTGAGAATTGAGGATTGAAGATTGAACATTGAGGACTGAGTGTTGAGGGTTGAGTGATGAGAATTGATGTTTGAGGAAAGAGATTTGAAGATTGCAGATTGAGTATTGTGTATTGAAAACTGTGAATTGAGGATATTCTATTGAGGATTGAGGATTGTCACCTGATTGTTGAGGACTGAGGGCTGAAGATTGAGGATTCAGAATTGAGGTTTGAGGACTGAGGATTGGGGATTGAGGATTGAAGATTGAGTATTGAGGATTGAAGATTGAGGATTGAGGATTGAGAATTGAGGATTGAGGATGAGGGCTGAGGGTTGAGGATTGAGGTTTAAGGACTGAGGACTGAGGATTGAGGATTGAGAATTGAGGATTGAGGATTGAGGATTGAAGATTGAGGATTGGGTATTGAGGATTGAAGAATGAGGATTGAGGATTGAGGATTGAGGATAGAGGATTGAAGATTGAGTATTGAGGATTGAAGATTGACGATTGAGGATTGTGGATTGAAGATTGAGTATTGAACATTGAGGACTGAGTGTTGAGGTTTCAGTGATGAGGATTGATGTTTGTGGATAGAGGTTTGAAGATTGCAGATTGAGTATTGAGCATTGAAAACTGTGAATTGAGTATATTCTATTGAGGATTGAGGATTGTCAACTGATTGTTGAGGACTGAGGGCTGACGATTGAGGATTCAGGATTGAGGATTCAGAATTGAGGTTTGAGGACTGAGGATTGAGGATTGAGGATTGATTATTGAGGATTGAGGATTGAGAATTGAGGATTGTGGATTGAAGATTGAAGATTGAGGATTGGGTTTTGAGGATTGAAGAATGAGGATTGAGGATTGAGGATTGAGGATTGAGGATTGAAGATTGAGTATTGAGGATTGAAGATTGAGGATTGAGGACTGAGGATTGAGGATTGAGTATTGAGGATTGAGGATTGAGGATTAAAGATTGAGTATTGATGACTGAGGATTGAGGATTGAGGATTGAGCATTGAGGATTGAAGATTGAGGACTGGGGATTGAGGATTGAAGATTGACGATTGAGGATTGTGGATTGAGGATTGAGGGTTGAGGATTAAAGCTTGAATATTGATGATTGAATATTGAGGATTGAGGATTGAGGTTTGTGGATTGAGGACGAGGACTGAGTGTTGAGAATTGATGTTTGAGGTCTGAGGATTGAGGATTGAGGGTTGAGAATTGAGTATTGAGGATTGAGGATTGAAGATTGAGGATTGGGTATTGAGGATTGAAGAATGAGGACTGAGGATTTAGGATTGAGGATCGAGGAATGAAGTTTGAGTATTGGGGATTGAAGATTGAGGATTGAGGATTGTGGATTGAGGATTGAGGATTGAGTATTCAGGATTGAGGATTGAGGATTGTAGATTGAGGATTGAGTATTGATGATTAAAGATTGAGTGTTGAGGATTGAAGATTGAGGATTGATGATTGGGGATTGAGGATTGAGGATTGAGGATTGAGGATTGAGTATTGAAGGCTGAGGATTGATGATTGAGGATTGAGGATTGAGGATTGAGGATTGAGTATTGAGGACTGAGGGTTGAAGGTTGAGGATAGAGGATTGAAGATTGAGTATTGAGGATTGAAGATTGACGATTGAGGATTGTGGATTGAAGATTGAGTATTGAACATTGAGGACTGAGTGTTGAGGTTTCAGTGATGAGGATTGATGTTTGTGGATAGAGGTTTGAAGATTGCAGATTGAGTATTGAGCATTGAAAACTGTGAATTGAGTATATTCTATTGAGGATTGAGGATTGTCAACTGATTGTTGAGGACTGAGGGCTGACGATTGAGGATTCAGGATTGAGGATTCAGAATTGAGGTTTGAGGACTGAGGATTGAGGATTGAGGATTGATTATTGAGGATTGAGGATTGAGAATTGAGGATTGTGGATTGAAGATTGAAGATTGAGGATTGGGTTTTGAGGATTGAAGAATGAGGATTGAGGATTGAGGATTGAGGATTGAGGATTGAAGATTGAGTATTGAGGATTGAAGATTGAGGATTGAGGACTGAGGATTGAGGATTGAGTATTGAGGATTGAGGATTGAGGATTAAAGATTGAGTATTGATGACTGAGGATTGAGGATTGAGGATTGAGCATTGAGGATTGAAGATTGAGGACTGGGGATTGAGGATTGAAGATTGACGATTGATGATTGTGGATTGAGGATTGAGGGTTGAGGATTAAAGCTTGAATATTGATGATTGAATATTGAGGATTGAGGATTGAGGTTTGTGGATTGAGGACGAGGACTGAGTGTTGAGAATTGATGTTTGAGGTCTGAGGATTGAGGATTGAGGGTTGAGAATTGAGTATTGAGGATTGAGGATTGAAGATTGAGGATTGGGTATTGAGGATTGAAGAATGAGGACTGAGGATTTAGGATTGAGGATCGAGGAATGAAGTTTGAGTATTGGGGATTGAAGATTGAGGATTGAGGATTGTGGATTGAGGATTGAGGATTGAGTATTCAGGATTGAGGATTGAGGATTGTAGATTGAGGATTGAGTATTGATGATTAAAGATTGAGTGTTGAGGATTGAAGATTGAGGATTGATGATTGGGGATTGAGGATTGAGGATTGAGGATTGAGGATTGAGTATTGAAGGCTGAGGATTGATGATTGAGGATTGAGGATTGAGGATTGAGGATTGAGTATTGAGGACTGAGGGTTGAAGGTTGAGGATTGATGATTGAGGATTGAGGATTCAGTATTGAGGGTTGAAGATTATGAGTATTGATGAGTGAATATTGCGGACTTATTATTGAGGGTTGAGGTTTGAGGACGAGGACCGAGGGTTGTGCATTGAGGTTTGAGGACAGAAGATTGAGGATTGAGGATTGAGAATTGATAATTGAAGATTGAGGATTGAAAATTTAGGATTGGGTATTGAGGATTCAGGATTGGGTATTGAGGATTTAGTATTGGAGATTGATTTTTTAGGATTGAAGATAGAGGGTTGAGGATTGAGTATTGAGTATTGAGGATTGAAGATTGAGTATTGATGACTGAAGATTGAGGATTGAGGATTGAGGGTTGAGGGTTGCGGACGAGGACTGACGGTTGAGGATTGAGGTTTGAGGATTGAGGGTTGAGGACTGAGGACTGAGGATAGAGGATTGAGGATGGAGCATTGAGGATTGAAGATTGAGGACTGGGGATTGAGGACTGAAGATTGAGGATTAAGGATTGAGGATTGGTGATTGAGGATCTAGGACTGAATATTGATTATTGAGGATTAAAGATTGAGGATTGAGGATTGAGGATTGAGAATTGAGTATTGAGGATAAGGACTGAGGTTTGAGGATTGAGGTTTGAGGAATGAGGATTGAGGATTGAGGATTGAGGATTGAAGGTTGAGTATGATGATTGAAGATTGAGGATTGAGTATTCAGGATTGAGGATTGAGGATTGTAGATTGAGGATTGAGGATTGATGATTAATGATTGAGTGTTGAGGATTGAAGATTGAGGATTGATGATTGGGGATTGAGGATTGAGGATTGAGGATTGAGGATTGAGTATTGAAGGCTGAGGATTGATGATTGAGGATTGAGGATTGAGGATTGAGTATTGAGGACTGAGGGTTGAAGATTGAGTATTGATGATTGAGGTTTAAAGATTGAGTATTGAGGATTGAAGATTGAAGATTGAGAATTGAGGATTGAGGATTGAACAGTGAGGACTGAGTGTTGAGGGTTGAGTGATGAGAATTGATGTTTGTGGATAGAGATTTGAAGATTGCAGATTGAGTATTGTGTATTGTAAACTGTGAATTGAGGATATTCTATTGAGGATTGGGGATTGTCACCTGATTGTTGAGGACTGAGGGCTGAAGATTGAGGATTCAGGATTGAGGATTCAGAATTGAGGTTTGAGGACTGAGGATTGAGGATTGAAAATTGATTATTGAGGATTGAGGATTGAGAATTGAGGATTGTGGATTGAGGATTGAAGATTGAGGATTGGGTTTTGAGGATTGAAGAATGAGGATTGAGGATTGAGGATTGAGGATTGAGGATTGAAGATTGAGTATTGAGTATTGACGATTGAGGATTGAGGACTGAGGATTGAGGATTGAGTATTGAGGATTGAGGATTGAGGATTAAAGATTGAGTATTGAGGATTGAAGATTGAGGATTGTGGATTGAAGATTGAGTATTGAGGATTGAAGATTGAGGATTGAGGATTGAGGATTGAGAATTGACGATGAGGCCTGAGGGTTGAGGATTGAGGTTTGAGGACTGAGGACTGAGGATTGAGGATTGAGAATTGAGGATTGAGGATTGAGGATTGAGGATTGAAGATTGAGGATTGGGTATTGAGGATTGAACATTAAAGGATTGAGGATTGAGGATCGAGGATTGCGGATTGAGGATTGAAGATTGAATATTGATGATTGAAGATTGAGGATTGAGGACTGAGGGTTGTGTATTGAGGACGAGGACTGAGTGTTGAGTATTGATGTTTGAGGTCTGATGATTGAGGATTGAGGATTCAGAATTGAAGATTGAGGATTGAGGGTTGAGGATTGAGGATTGAGGATTGAGGATTGAGGATTGGGTATTGAGGACTGAGGTCTGAGGATTGAGTATTGAGGATTGAGGATTGAGGATTAAAGATTGAGTATTGAGGATTGAGGATTGAGGATTGAAGTTTGAGTATTGAGGATTGAAGATTGAGGATTGAGGATTGAGGATTGAGGATAGAGGATTGAAGATTGAGGATTGGGGACTGAGTGTTGAGGGTTGAGTAATGAGAATTGATGTTTGTGGATGGAGATTTGAAAATTGAAGATTGAGGATTGAGTATTGAAAGCTGAGAATTCAGGATATTCTATTGAGTATTGAGAATTTTGGATTGATGGTTGAGTATTGAGGATTGATGGTTGAGGGTTGTGTGTTGAATATTGAGGATTGGCGGATTGAGTATTGAGGATTGAGAACTGAGGGCTGAGGATTGAGTATTGAGGATTGAGGATTCAGTATTGAGGGTTGAGGATTTAGGAGTATTGATGAGTGAAGATTGCGGATTTATTATTGAGGGTTGAGGTTTGAGGACGAGGACTGAGGGTTGTGCATTGAGGTTTGAGGACAGAAGATTGAGGATTGAGGATTGAGAATTGATAATTGAAGATTGAGGATTGAAAATTTAGGATTGGGTATTGAGGATTCAGGATTGGGTATTGTGGATTTAGTATTGGAGATTGATTATTTAGGATTGAAGGTAGAGGGTTGAGGATTGAGGATTGAGCATTGAGAATTGAGAATTGAGGATGATGACTGAGGTTTGAGGATTGAGATTTGAGGAATGAGGATTGAGGATTGAGGATTGAGGATTGAGGATTGATGATTGAGTATTGAAGGTTGAGGATTGATGACTGAGGATTGAGGATTGAGGATTGAGGATTGAGGATTGAGGATTAATGATTGAGTGTTGAGGATTGAGTGTTGAGGAGTGAGGATTGAGTGTTGAGGATTGAGGATGAGGGCTGAGGTTTGAGGTTTGAGGTTTGAGTATTGAATCCTGAGAATTCAGAATATTCTATTGAGTATTGAGAATTGAGGATTGATGGTTGAGTATTGAGGATTGAGGATTGAGGATTGAGGATTGAGTATTGAAGATTGAGGATTGATGATTGAGTATTGAGGATTGAGGATTGAGGATTGAGGATTGAGTATTGAAGATTGAGAATTGAGGATTGAATGTTGAGGATTGAGGAATGAGGATTGAGGATTGAGGACGATGGCTGATGGTTGAGGGTTGAGGTTTTAGGACTGAGGACTGAGGATTGAGGATTGAGAATTGAGGATTGAGGATTGGGGATTGAAGATTGGGGATTGGTAATTGAGGATTGAAGAATGAGGATTCAGGATTGATGATTGATGATTGGTGATTGAAGATTGAGTATTGAGGATTGAAGATTGAGTATTGATGACTGAAGATTGAGGATTGAGGGTTGAGGGTTGAGGGTTGAGGGTTGCGGACGAGGACTGACGGTTGAGGATTGAGGTTTGAGGATTGAGGGTTGAGGACTGAGGACTGAGGATAGAGGATTGAGGATGGAGCATTGAGGATTGAAGATTGAGGACTGGGGATTGAGGACTGAAGATTGAGGATTAAGGATTGAGGATTGGTGATTGAGGATCTAGGACTGAATATTGATTATTGAGGATTAAAGATTGAGGATTGAGGATTGAGGATTGAGAATTGAGTATTGAGGATAAGGACTGAGGGTTGAGGATTGAGGTTTGAGGTATGAGGATTGAGGATTGAGGATTGAGGATTGAGGATTGAGGATTGAGGATTGAGGATTGAGGATTGTGGATTGAGGATTGAAGATTGAGGATTGGGGACTGAGTGTTGAGGGCTGTGTGATGAGAATTGATATTTGTGGATAGATATTTCAATATAGCAGATTGAGCATTGAGTATTGAAAGCTGTGAATTGAGGATATTCTATTGAGGATTGAGGATTGTCAACTGATTGTTGAGGACTGAGGGCTGACGATTGAGGATACAGGATTGAGGATTCAGAATTGAGGTTTGAGGACTGAGGATTGAGGATTGAAGATTGATTATTGAGGATTGAGGATTGAGGATTGAGAATTGAGGATTGTGGATTGAGGATTGAAGATTGAGGATTGGGTTTTGAGGATTGAAGTATGAGGATTGAGGATTGAGGATTGTGGATTGAGGATTGAAGATTGAGTATTGAGGATTGAAGATTGAGGATTGAGGACTGAGGATTGAGGATTGAGTATTGAGGATTGAGGATTGAGGATTAAAGACTGAGTATTGAGTATTGAAAATTGAGGATAGTGGATTGAAGATTGAGTATTGAGGTTTGAAGATTGAGGATTGAGGATTGAGGATTGAGAATTGACGATGAGGTCTGAGGGTTGAGGATTGAGGTTTGAGGACTGAGGACTGAGGATTGAGGATTGAGAATTGAGAATTGAGTATTGAGGATTGAGGATTGAAGATTGAGGATTGGGTATTGAGGATTGAAGAATGAGGACTGAGGATTTAGGATTGAGGATCGAGGAATGAAGATTGAGTATTGGGGATTGAAGATTGAGGATTGAGGATTGTGGATTGAGGATTGAGGATTGAGTATTCAGGATTGAGGATTGAGGATTGTAGATTGAGGATTGAGTATTGATGATTAAAGATTGAGTGTTGAGGATTGAAGGTTGAGGATTGATGATTGGGGATTGAGGATTGAGGATTGAGGATTGAGGATTGAGTATTGAAGGCTGAGGATTGATGATTGAGGATTGAGGATTGAGGATTGAGGATTGAGTATTGAGGACTGAGGGTTGAAGGTTGAGGATTGATGATTGAGGATTGAGGATTCAGTATTGAGGGTTGAAGATTATGAGTATTGATGAGTGAATATTGCGGACTTATTATTGAGGGTTGAGGTTTGAGGACGAGGACCGAGGGTTGTGCATTAAGGTTTGAGGACAGAAGATTGAGGATTGAGGATTGAGAATTGATAATTGAAGATTGAGGATTGAAAATTTAGGATTGGGTATTGAGGATTCAGGATTGGGTATTGAGGATTTAGTATTGGAGATTGATTTTTTAGGATTGAAGATAGAGGGTTGAGGATTGAGGATTGAGGATTGAGAATTGAGAATTGAGGATGATGACTGAGGTTTGAGGATTGAGGTTTGAGGAATGAGGATTGAGGATTGAGGATTGAGGATTGAGGATTGATGATTGAGTATTGAAGGTTGAGGATTGATGACTGAGGATTGAGGATTGAGGATTGAGGATTGAGGATTGAGGATTGATGATTGAGTGTTGAGGATTGAGTGTTGAGGAGTGAGGATTGAGTGTTGAGGATTTAGGATGAGGGCTGAGGTTTGAGGTTTGAGGTTTGAGTATTGAATCCTGAGAATTCAGAATATTCTATTGAGTATTGAGAATTGAGGATTGATGGTTGAGTATTGAGGATTGAGGATTGAGGATTGAGGATTGAGTATTGAAGATTGAGGATTGATGATTGAGGATTGAGGATTGAGGATTGAGGATTGAGGATTGAGTATTGAAGATTGAGAATTGAGGATTGAATGTTGAGGATTGAGGAATGAGGTTTGAGGATTGAGGACGATGGCTGATGGTTGAGGGTTGAGGTTTTAGGACTGAGGACTGAGGATTGAGGATTGAGAATTGAGGATTGAGGATTGGGGATTGAAGATTGGGGATTGGTAATTGAGGATTGAAGAATGAGGATTGAGGATTGAGGATTGAGGATTGAGGATTGAAGATTGAGTATTGAGGATTGAAGATTGAGGATTGAGGACTGAGGATTGAGGATTGAGTATTGAGGATTGAGGATTGAGGATTAAAGATTGAGTATTGATGACTGAGGATTGAGAATTGAGGATTGAGGATTGAGGGTTGAGGATTGAGGATTGAGGATTGAGGTACGAGGATTGAGGATTGAGGATTGAGGGTTGTGGATTGAGGACGAGGACTGAGTGTTGAGAATTGATGTTTGAGGTCTGTGGATTGAGGATTGAGGATTGAGAATTGAGGATTGACGATTGAGGATTGAGGATTGAAGATTGAGGATTGGGTATTGAGGATTGAACATTGGGGATTGAGGATTGAGGATCGAGGATTGCGGATTGAGGATTGAAGATTGAATATTGATGATTGAAGATTGAGGATTGAGGATTGAGGGTTGTGGATTGAGGACGAGGACTGAGTGTTGAATATTGATGTTTGAGGTCTGATGATTGAGGATCGAGGATTGAAGATTGAGTATTGAGGATTGAAGATTGAGGATTGAGGATTGAGGATTGAGGATTGAGGATTGAGTATTCAGGATTGAGGATTGAGGATTGTAGATTGAGGATTGAGGATTGATGATTAAAGATTGAGTGTTGAGGATTGAAGATAGAGGATTGATGATTGGGGATTGAGGATTGAGGATTGAGGATTGAGGATTGAGTATTGAAGGCTGAGGATTGATGATTGAGGATTGAGGATTGAGGATTGAGGATTGAGTATTGAGGACTGAGGGTTGAAGATTGAGGATTGATGATTGAGGATTAAAGATTGAGTATTGAGGATTGAAGATTGAGAATTGAGGATTGAAGATTGAACATTGAGGACTGAGTGTTGAGGGTTGAGTGATGAGAATTGATGTTTGAGGAAAGAGATTTGAAGATTGCAGATTGAGTATTGTGTATTGAAAACTGTGAATTGAGGATATTCTATTGAGGATTGAGGATTGTCACCTGATTGTTGAGGACTGAGGGCTGAAGATTGAGGATTCAGAATTGAGGATTCAGAATTGAGGTTTGAGGACTGAGGATTGAGGATTGAGGATTGAAGATTGAGTATTGAGGATTGAAGATTGAGGATTGAGGATTGAGAATTGAGGATTGAGGATGAGGGCTGAGGGTTGAGGATTGAGGTTTAAGGACTGAGGACTGAGGATTGAGGATTGAGAATTGAGGATTGAGGATTGAGGATTGAAGATTGAGGATTGGGTATTGAGGATTGAAGAATGAGGATTGAGGATTGAGGATTGAGGATAGAGGATTGAAGATTGAGTATTGAGGATTGAAGATTGACGATTGAGGATTGTGGATTGAAGATTGAGTATTGAACATTGAGGACTGAGTGTTGAGGTTTCAGTGATGAGGATTGATGTTTGTGGATAGAGGTTTGAAGATTGCAGATTGAGTATTGAGCATTGAAAACTGTGAATTGAGTATATTCTATTGAGGATTGAGGATTGTCAACTGATTGTTGAGGACTGAGGGCTGACGATTGAGGATTCAGGATTGAGGATTCAGAATTGAGGTTTGAGGACTGAGGATTGAGGATTGAGGATTGATTATTGAGGATTGAGGATTGAGAATTGAGGATTGTGGATTGAAGATTGAAGATTGAGGATTGGGTTTTGAGGATTGAAGAATGAGGATTGAGGATTGAGGATTGAGGATTGAGGATTGAAGATTGAGTATTGAGGATTGAAGATTGAGGATTGAGGACTGAGGATTGAGGATTGAGTATTGAGGATTGAGGATTGAGGATTAAAGATTGAGTATTGATGACTGAGGATTGAGGATTGAGGATTGAGCATTGAGGATTGAAGATTGAGGACTGGGGATTGAGGATTGAAGATTGACGATTGAGGATTGTGGATTGAGGATTGAGGGTTGAGGATTAAAGCTTGAATATTGATGATTGAATATTGAGGATTGAGGATTGAGGTTTGTGGATTGAGGACGAGGACTGAGTGTTGAGAATTGATGTTTGAGGTCTGAGGATTGAGGATTGAGGGTTGAGAATTGAGTATTGAGGATTGAGGATTGAAGATTGAGGATTGGGTATTGAGGATTGAAGAATGAGGACTGAGGATTTAGGATTGAGGATCGAGGAATGAAGTTTGAGTATTGGGGATTGAAGATTGAGGATTGAGGATTGTGGATTGAGGATTGAGGATTGAGTATTCAGGATTGAGGATTGAGGATTGTAGATTGAGGATTGAGTATTGATGATTAAAGATTGAGTGTTGAGGATTGAAGATTGAGGATTGATGATTGGGGATTGAGGATTGAGGATTGAGGATTGAGGATTGAGTATTGAAGGCTGAGGATTGATGATTGAGGATTGAGGATTGAGGATTGAGGATTGAGTATTGAGGACTGAGGGTTGAAGGTTGAGGATTGATGATTGAGGATTGAGGATTCAGTATTGAGGGTTGAAGATTATGAGTATTGATGAGTGAATATTGCGGACTTATTATTGAGGGTTGAGGTTTGAGGACGAGGACCGAGGGTTGTGCATTGAGGTTTGAGGACAGAAGATTGAGGATTGAGGATTGAGAATTGATAATTGAAGATTGAGGATTGAAAATTTAGGATTGGGTATTGAGGATTCAGGATTGGGTATTGAGGATTTAGTATTGGAGATTGATTTTTTAGGATTGAAGATAGAGGGTTGAGGATTGAGTATTGAGTATTGAGGATTGAAGATTGAGTATTGATGACTGAAGATTGAGGATTGAGGATTGAGGGTTGAGGGTTGCGGACGAGGACTGACGGTTGAGGATTGAGGTTTGAGGATTGAGGGTTGAGGACTGAGGACTGAGGATAGAGGATTGAGGATGGAGCATTGAGGATTGAAGATTGAGGACTGGGGATTGAGGACTGAAGATTGAGGATTAAGGATTGAGGATTGGTGATTGAGGATCTAGGACTGAATATTGATTATTGAGGATTAAAGATTGAGGATTGAGGATTGAGGATTGAGAATTGAGTATTGAGGATAAGGACTGAGGGTTGAGGATTGAGGTTTGAGGAATGAGGATTGAGGATTGAGGATTGAGGATTGAAGGTTGAGTATGATGATTGAAGATTGAGGATTGAGTATTCAGGATTGAGGATTGAGGATTGTAGATTGAGGATTGAGGATTGATGATTAATGATTGAGTGTTGAGGATTGAAGATTGAGGATTGATGATTGGGGATTGAGGATTGAGGATTGAGGATTGAGGATTGAGTATTGAAGGCTGAGGATTGATGATTGAGGATTGAGGATTGAGGATTGAGTATTGAGGACTGAGGGTTGAAGATTGAGTATTGATGATTGAGGTTTAAAGATTGAGTATTGAGGATTGAAGATTGAAGATTGAGAATTGAGGATTCAGTATTGAGGGTTGAGGATTTACGAGTATTGATGAGTGAAGATTGCGGATTTATTATTGAGGGTTGAGGTTTGAGGACGAGGACTGAGGGTTGTGCATTGAGGTTTGAGGACAGAAGATTGAGGATTGAGGATTGAGAATTGATAATTGAAGATTGAGGATTGAAAATTTAGGATTGGGTATTGAGGATTCAGGATTGGGTATTGTGGATTTAGTATTGGAGATTGATTATTTAGGATTGAAGGTAGAGGGTTGAGGATTGAGGATTGAGCATTGAGAATTGAGAATTGAGGATGATGACTGAGGTTTGAGGATTGAGATTTGAGGAATGAGGATTGAGGATTGAGGATTGAGGATTGAGGATTGATGATTGAGTATTGAAGGTTGAGGATTGATGACTGAGGATTGAGGATTGAGGATTGAGGATTGAGGATTGAGGATTAATGATTGAGTGTTGAGGATTGAGTGTTGAGGAGTGAGGATTGAGTGTTGAGGATTGAGGATGAGGGCTGAGGTTTGAGGTTTGAGGTTTGAGTATTGAATCCTGAGAATTCAGAATATTCTATTGAGTATTGAGAATTGAGGATTGATGGTTGAGTATTGAGGATTGAGGATTGAGGATTGAGGATTGAGTATTGAAGATTGAGGATTGATGATTGAGTATTGAGGATTGAGGATTGAGGATTGAGGATTGAGTATTGAAGATTGAGAATTGAGGATTGAATGTTGAGGATTGAGGAATGAGGATTGAGGATTGAGGACGATGGCTGATGGTTGAGGGTTGAGGTTTTAGGACTGAGGACTGAGGATTGAGGATTGAGAATTGAGGATTGAGGATTGGGGATTGAAGATTGGGGATTGGTAATTGAGGATTGAAGAATGAGGATTCAGGATTGATGATTGATGATTGGTGATTGAAGATTGAGTATTGAGGATTGAAGATTGAGTATTGATGACTGAAGATTGAGGATTGAGGGTTGAGGGTTGAGGGTTGAGGGTTGCGGACGAGGACTGACGGTTGAGGATTGAGGTTTGAGGATTGAGGGTTGAGGACTGAGGACTGAGGATAGAGGATTTAGGATGGAGCATTGAGGATTGAAGATTGAGGACTGGGGATTGAGGACTGAAGATTGAGGATTAAGGATTGAGGATTGGTGATTGAGGATCTAGGACTGAATATTGATTATTGAGGATTAAAGATTGAGGATTGAGGATTGAGGATTGAGAATTGAGTATTGAGGATAAGGACTGAGGGTTGAGGATTGAGGTTTGAGGTATGAGGATTGAGGATTGAGGATTGAGGATTGAGGATTGAGGATTGAGGATTGAGGATTGAGGATTGTGGATTGAGGATTGAAGATTGAGGATTGGGGACTGAGTGTTGAGGGCTGTGTGATGAGAATTGATATTTGTGGATAGATATTTCAATATAGCAGATTGAGCATTGAGTATTGAAAGCTGTGAATTGAGGATATTCTATTGAGGATTGAGGATTGTCAACTGATTGTTGAGGACTGAGGGCTGACGATTGAGGATACAGGATTGAGGATTCAGAATTGAGGTTTGAGGACTGAGGATTGAGGATTGAAGATTGATTATTGAGGATTGAGGATTGAGGATTGAGAATTGAGGATTGTGGATTGAGGATTGAAGATTGAGGATTGGGTTTTGAGGATTGAAGTATGAGGATTGAGGATTGAGGATTGTGGATTGAGGATTGAAGATTGAGTATTGAGGATTGAAGATTGAGGATTGAGGACTGAGGATTGAGGATTGAGTATTGAGGATTGAGGATTGAGGATTAAAGACTGAGTATTGAGTATTGAAAATTGAGGATAGTGGATCGAAGATTGAGTATTGAGGTTTGAAGATTGAGGATTGAGGATTGAGGATTGAGAATTGACGATGAGGTCTGAGGGTTGAGGATTGAGGTTTGAGGACTGAGGACTGAGGATTGAGGATTGAGAATTGAGAATTGAGTATTGAGGATTGAGGATTGAAGATTGAGGATTGGGTATTGAGGATTGAAGAATGAGGACTGAGGATTTAGGATTGAGGATCGAGGAATGAAGATTGAGTATTGGGGATTGAAGATTGAGGATTGAGGATTGTGGATTGAGGATTGAGGATTGAGTATTCAGGATTGAGGATTGAGGATTGTAGATTGAGGATTGAGTATTGATGATTAAAGATTGAGTGTTGAGGATTGAAGATTGAGGATTGATGATTGGGGATTGAGGATTGAGGATTGAGGATTGAGGATTGAGTATTGAAGGCTGAGGATTGATGATTGAGGATTGAGGATTGAGGATTGAGGATTGAGTATTGAGGACTGAGGGTTGAAGGTTGAGGATTGATGATTGAGGATTGAGGATTCAGTATTGAGGGTTGAAGATTATGAGTATTGATGAGTGAATATTGCGGACTTATTATTGAGGGTTGAGGTTTGAGGACGAGGACCGAGGGTTGTGCATTAAGGTTTGAGGACAGAAGATTGAGGATTGAGGATTGAGAATTGATAATTGAAGATTGAGGATTGAAAATTTAGGATTGGGTATTGAGGATTCAGGATTGGGTATTGAGGATTTAGTATTGGAGATTGATTTTTTAGGATTGAAGATAGAGGGTTGAGGATTGAGGATTGAGGATTGAGAATTGAGAATTGAGGATGATGACTGAGGTTTGAGGATTGAGGTTTGAGGAATGAGGATTGAGGATTGAGGATTGAGGATTGAGGATTGATGATTGAGTATTGAAGGTTGAGGATTGATGACTGAGGATTGAGGATTGAGGATTGAGGATTGAGGATTGAGGATTGATGATTGAGTGTTGAGGATTGAGTGTTGAGGAGTGAGGATTGAGTGTTGAGGATTTAGGATGAGGGCTGAGGTTTGAGGTTTGAGGTTTGAGTATTGAATCCTGAGAATTCAGAATATTCTATTGAGTATTGAGAATTGAGGATTGATGGTTGAGTATTGAGGATTGAGGATTGAGGATTGAGGATTGAGTATTGAAGATTGAGGATTGATGATTGAGGATTGAGGATTGAGGATTGAGGATTGAGGATTGAGTATTGAAGATTGAGAATTGAGGATTGAATGTTGAGGATTGAGGAATGAGGTTTGAGGATTGAGGACGATGGCTGATGGTTGAGGGTTGAGGTTTTAGGACTGAGGACTGAGGATTGAGGATTGAGAATTGAGGATTGAGGATTGGGGATTGAAGATTGGGGATTGGTAATTGAGGATTGAAGAATGAGGATTGAGGATTGAGGATTGAGGATTGAGGATTGAAGATTGAGTATTGAGGATTGAAGATTGAGGATTGAGGACTGAGGATTGAGGATTGAGTATTGAGGATTGAGGATTGAGGATTAAAGATTGAGTATTGATGACTGAGGATTGAGAATTGAGGATTGAGGATTGAGGGTTGAGGATTGAGGATTGAGGATTGAGGTACGAGGATTGAGGATTGAGGATTGAGGGTTGTGGATTGAGGACGAGGACTGAGTGTTGAGAATTGATGTTTGAGGTCTGTGGATTGAGGATTGAGGATTGAGAATTGAGGATTGACGATTGAGGATTGAGGATTGAAGATTGAGGATTGGGTATTGAGGATTGAACATTGGGGATTGAGGATTGAGGATCGAGGATTGCGGATTGAGGATTGAAGATTGAATATTGATGATTGAAGATTGAGGATTGAGGATTGAGGGTTGTGGATTGAGGACGAGGACTGAGTGTTGAATATTGATGTTTGAGGTCTGATGATTGAGGATCGAGGATTGAAGATTGAGTATTGAGGATTGAAGATTGAGGATTGAGGATTGAGGATTGAGGATTGAGGATTGAGTATTCAGGATTGAGGATTGAGGATTGTAGATTGAGGATTGAGGATTGATGATTAAAGATTGAGTGTTGAGGATTGAAGATAGAGGATTGATGATTGGGGATTGAGGATTGAGGATTGAGGATTGAGGATTGAGTATTGAAGGCTGAGGATTGATGATTGAGGATTGAGGATTGAGGATTGAGGATTGAGTATTGAGGACTGAGGGTTGAAGATTGAGGATTGATGATTGAGGATTAAAGATTGAGTATTGAGGATTGAAGATTGAGAATTGAGGATTGAAGATTGAACATTGAGGACTGAGTGTTGAGGGTTGAGTGATGAGAATTGATGTTTGAGGAAAGAGATTTGAAGATTGCAGATTGAGTATTGTGTATTGAAAACTGTGAATTGAGGATATTCTATTGAGGATTGAGGATTGTCACCTGATTGTTGAGGACTGAGGGCTGAAGATTGAGGATTCAGAATTGAGGATTCAGAATTGAGGTTTGAGGACTGAGGATTGAGGATTGAGGATTGAAGATTGAGTATTGAGGATTGAAGATTGAGGATTGAGGATTGAGAATTGAGGATTGAGGATGAGGGCTGAGGGTTGAGGATTGAGGTTTAAGGACTGAGGACTTAGGATTGAGGATTGAGAATTGAGGATTGAGGATTGAGGATTGAAGATTGAGGATTGGGTATTGAGGATTGAAGAATGAGGATTGAGGATTGAGGATTGAGGATAGAGGATTGAAGATTGAGTATTGAGGATTGAAGATTGACGATTGAGGATTGTGGATTGAAGATTGAGTATTGAACATTGAGGACTGAGTGTTGAGGTTTCAGTGATGAGGATTGATGTTTGTGGATAGAGGTTTGAAGATTGCAGATTGAGTATTGAGCATTGAAAACTGTGAATTGAGTATATTCTATTGAGGATTGAGGATTGTCAACTGATTGTTGAGGACTGAGGGCTGACGATTGAGGATTCAGGATTGAGGATTCAGAATTGAGGTTTGAGGACTGAGGATTGAGGATTGAGGATTGATTATTGAGGATTGAGGATTGAGAATTGAGGATTGTGGATTGAAGATTGAAGATTGAGGATTGGGTTTTGAGGATTGAAGAATGAGGATTGAGGATTGAGGATTGAGGATTGAGGATTGAGTATTGAGGACTGAGGGTTGAAGATTGAGGATTGATGATTGAGGATTAAAGATTGAGTATTGAGGATTGAAGATTGAGAATTGAGGATTGAAGATTGAACATTGAGGACTGAGTGTTGAGGGTTGAGTGATGAGAATTGATGTTTGAGGAAAGAGATTTGAAGATTGCAGATTGAGTATTGTGTATTGAAAACTGTGAATTGAGGATATTCTATTGAGGATTGAGGATTGTCACCTGATTGTTGAGGACTGAGGGCTGAAGATTGAGGATTCAGAATTGAGGATTCAGAATTGAGGTTTGAGGACTGAGGATTGAGGATTGAGGATTGAAGATTGAGTATTGAGGATTGAAGATTGAGGATTGAGGATTGAGAATTGAGGATTGAGGATGAGGGCTGAGGGTTGAGGATTGAGGTTTAAGGACTGAGGACTGAGGATTGAGGATTGAGAATTGAGGATTGAGGATTGAGGATTGAAGATTGAGGATTGGGTATTGAGGATTGAAGAATGAGGATTGAGGATTGAGGATTGAGGATAGAGGATTGAAGATTGAGTATTGAGGATTGAAGATTGACGATTGAGGATTGTGGATTGAAGATTGAGTATTGAACATTGAGGACTGAGTGTTGAGGTTTCAGTGATGAGGATTGATGTTTGTGGATAGAGGTTTGAAGATTGCAGATTGAGTATTGAGCATTGAAAACTGTGAATTGAGTATATTCTATTGAGGATTGAGGATTGTCAACTGATTGTTGAGGACTGAGGGCTGACGATTGAGGATTCAGGATTGAGGATTCAGAATTGAGGTTTGAGGACTGAGGATTGAGGATTGAGGATTGATTATTGAGGATTGAGGATTGAGAATTGAGGATTGTGGATTGAAGATTGAAGATTGAGGATTGGGTTTTGAGGATTGAAGAATGAGGATTGAGGATTGAGGATTGAGGATTGAGGATTGAAGATTGAGTATTGAGGATTGAAGATTGAGGATTGAGGACTGAGGATTGAGGATTGAGTATTGAGGATTGAGGATTGAGGATTAAAGATTGAGTATTGATGACTGAGGATTGAGGATTGAGGATTGAGCATTGAGGATTGAAGATTGAGGACTGGGGATTGAGGATTGAAGATTGACGATTGAGGATTGTGGATTGAGGATTGAGGGTTGAGGATTAAAGCTTGAATATTGATGATTGAATATTGAGGATTGAGGATTGAGGTTTGTGGATTGAGGACGAGGACTGAGTGTTGAGAATTGATGTTTGAGGTCTGAGGATTGAGGATTGAGGGTTGAGAATTGAGTATTGAGGATTGAGGATTGAAGATTGAGGATTGGGTATTGAGGATTGAAGAATGAGGACTGAGGATTTAGGATTGAGGATCGAGGAATGAAGTTTGAGTATTGGGGATTGAAGATTGAGGATTGAGGATTGTGGATTGAGGATTGAGGATTGAGTATTCAGGATTGAGGATTGAGGATTGTAGATTGAGGATTGAGTATTGATGATTAAAGATTGAGTGTTGAGGATTGAAGATTGAGGATTGATGATTGGGGATTGAGGATTGAGGATTGAGGATTGAGGATTGAGTATTGAAGGCTGAGGATTGATGATTGAGGATTGAGGATTGAGGATTGAGGATTGAGTATTGAGGACTGAGGGTTGAAGGTTGAGGATTGATGATTGAGGATTGAGGATTCAGTATTGAGGGTTGAAGATTATGAGTATTGATGAGTGAATATTGCGGACTTATTATTGAGGGTTGAGGTTTGAGGACGAGGACCGAGGGTTGTGCATTGAGGTTTGAGGACAGAAGATTGAGGATTGAGGATTGAGAATTGATAATTGAAGATTGAGGATTGAAAATTTAGGATTGGGTATTGAGGATTCAGGATTGGGTATTGAGGATTTAGTATTGGAGATTGATTTTTTAGGATTGAAGATAGAGGGTTGAGGATTGAGTATTGAGTATTGAGGATTGAAGATTGAGTATTGATGACTGAAGATTGAGGATTGAGGATTGAGGGTTGAGGGTTGCGGACGAGGACTGACGGTTGAGGATTGAGGTTTGAGGATTGAGGGTTGAGGACTGAGGACTGAGGATAGAGGATTGAGGATGGAGCATTGAGGATTGAAGATTGAGGACTGGGGATTGAGGACTGAAGATTGAGGATTAAGGATTGAGGATTGGTGATTGAGGATCTAGGACTGAATATTGATTATTGAGGATTAAAGATTGAGGATTGAGGATTGAGGATTGAGAATTGAGTATTGAGGATAAGGACTGAGGGTTGAGGATTGAGGTTTGAGGAATGAGGATTGAGGATTGAGGATTGAGGATTGAAGGTTGAGTATGATGATTGAAGATTGAGGATTGAGTATTCAGGATTGAGGATTGAGGATTGTAGATTGAGGATTGAGGATTGATGATTAATGATTGAGTGTTGAGGATTGAAGATTGAGGATTGATGATTGGGGATTGAGGATTGAGGATTGAGGATTGAGGATTGAGTATTGAAGGCTGAGGATTGATGATTGAGGATTGAGGATTGAGGATTGAGTATTGAGGACTGAGGGTTGAAGATTGAGTATTGATGATTGAGGTTTAAAGATTGAGTATTGAGGATTGAAGATTGAAGATTGAGAATTGAGGATTCAGTATTGAGGGTTGAGGATTTACGAGTATTGATGAGTGAAGATTGCGGATTTATTATTGAGGGTTGAGGTTTGAGGACGAGGACTGAGGGTTGTGCATTGAGGTTTGAGGACAGAAGATTGAGGATTGAGGATTGAGAATTGATAATTGAAGATTGAGGATTGAAAATTTAGGATTGGGTATTGAGGATTCAGGATTGGGTATTGTGGATTTAGTATTGGAGATTGATTATTTAGGATTGAAGGTAGAGGGTTGAGGATTGAGGATTGAGCATTGAGAATTGAGAATTGAGGATGATGACTGAGGTTTGAGGATTGAGATTTGAGGAATGAGGATTGAGGATTGAGGATTGAGGATTGAGGATTGATGATTGAGTATTGAAGGTTGAGGATTGATGACTGAGGATTGAGGATTGAGGATTGAGGATTGAGGATTGAGGATTAATGATTGAGTGTTGAGGATTGAGTGTTGAGGAGTGAGGATTGAGTGTTGAGGATTGAGGATGAGGGCTGAGGTTTGAGGTTTGAGGTTTGAGTATTGAATCCTGAGAATTCAGAATATTCTATTGAGTATTGAGAATTGAGGATTGATGGTTGAGTATTGAGGATTGAGGATTGAGGATTGAGGATTGAGTATTGAAGATTGAGGATTGATGATTGAGTATTGAGGATTGAGGATTGAGGATTGAGGATTGAGTATTGAAGATTGAGAATTGAGGATTGAATGTTGAGGATTGAGGAATGAGGATTGAGGATTGAGGACGATGGCTGATGGTTGAGGGTTGAGGTTTTAGGACTGAGGACTGAGGATTGAGGATTGAGAATTGAGGATTGAGGATTGGGGATTGAAGATTGGGGATTGGTAATTGAGGATTGAAGAATGAGGATTCAGGATTGATGATTGATGATTGGTGATTGAAGATTGAGTATTGAGGATTGAAGATTGAGTATTGATGACTGAAGATTGAGGATTGAGGGTTGAGGGTTGAGGGTTGAGGGTTGCGGACGAGGACTGACGGTTGAGGATTGAGGTTTGAGGATTGAGGGTTGAGGACTGAGGACTGAGGATAGAGGATTTAGGATGGAGCATTGAGGATTGAAGATTGAGGACTGGGGATTGAGGACTGAAGATTGAGGATTAAGGATTGAGGATTGGTGATTGAGGATCTAGGACTGAATATTGATTATTGAGGATTAAAGATTGAGGATTGAGGATTGAGGATTGAGAATTGAGTATTGAGGATAAGGACTGAGGGTTGAGGATTGAGGTTTGAGGTATGAGGATTGAGGATTGAGGATTGAGGATTGAGGATTGAGGATTGAGGATTGAGGATTGAGGATTGTGGATTGAGGATTGAAGATTGAGGATTGGGGACTGAGTGTTGAGGGCTGTGTGATGAGAATTGATATTTGTGGATAGATATTTCAATATAGCAGATTGAGCATTGAGTATTGAAAGCTGTGAATTGAGGATATTCTATTGAGGATTGAGGATTGTCAACTGATTGTTGAGGACTGAGGGCTGACGATTGAGGATACAGGATTGAGGATTCAGAATTGAGGTTTGAGGACTGAGGATTGAGGATTGAAGATTGATTATTGAGGATTGAGGATTGAGGATTGAGAATTGAGGATTGTGGATTGAGGATTGAAGATTGAGGATTGGGTTTTGAGGATTGAAGTATGAGGATTGAGGATTGAGGATTGTGGATTGAGGATTGAAGATTGAGTATTGAGGATTGAAGATTGAGGATTGAGGACTGAGGATTGAGGATTGAGTATTGAGGATTGAGGATTGAGGATTAAAGACTGAGTATTGAGTATTGAAAATTGAGGATAGTGGATTGAAGATTGAGTATTGAGGTTTGAAGATTGAGGATTGAGGATTGAGGATTGAGAATTGACGATGAGGTCTGAGGGTTGAGGATTGAGGTTTGAGGACTGAGGACTGAGGATTGAGGATTGAGAATTGAGAATTGAGTATTGAGGATTGAGGATTGAAGATTGAGGATTGGGTATTGAGGATTGAAGAATGAGGACTGAGGATTTAGGATTGAGGATCGAGGAATGAAGATTGAGTATTGGGGATTGAAGATTGAGGATTGAGGATTGTGGATTGAGGATTGAGGATTGAGTATTCAGGATTGAGGATTGAGGATTGTAGATTGAGGATTGAGTATTGATGATTAAAGATTGAGTGTTGAGGATTGAAGATTGAGGATTGATGATTGGGGATTGAGGATTGAGGATTGAGGATTGAGGATTGAGTATTGAAGGCTGAGGATTGATGATTGAGGATTGAGGATTGAGGATTGAGGATTGAGTATTGAGGACTGAGGGTTGAAGGTTGAGGATTGATGATTGAGGATTGAGGATTCAGTATTGAGGGTTGAAGATTATGAGTATTGATGAGTGAATATTGCGGACTTATTATTGAGGGTTGAGGTTTGAGGACGAGGACCGAGGGTTGTGCATTAAGGTTTGAGGACAGAAGATTGAGGATTGAGGATTGAGAATTGATAATTGAAGATTGAGGATTGAAAATTTAGGATTGGGTATTGAGGATTCAGGATTGGGTATTGAGGATTTAGTATTGGAGATTGATTTTTTAGGATTGAAGATAGAGGGTTGAGGATTGAGGATTGAGGATTGAGAATTGAGAATTGAGGATGATGACTGAGGTTTGAGGATTGAGGTTTGAGGAATGAGGATTGAGGATTGAGGATTGAGGATTGAGGATTGATGATTGAGTATTGAAGGTTGAGGATTGATGACTGAGGATTGAGGATTGAGGATTGAGGATTGAGGATTGAGGATTGATGATTGAGTGTTGAGGATTGAGTGTTGAGGAGTGAGGATTGAGTGTTGAGGATTTAGGATGAGGGCTGAGGTTTGAGGTTTGAGGTTTGAGTATTGAATCCTGAGAATTCAGAATATTCTATTGAGTATTGAGAATTGAGGATTGATGGTTGAGTATTGAGGATTGAGGATTGAGGATTGAGGATTGAGTATTGAAGATTGAGGATTGATGATTGAGGATTGAGGATTGAGGATTGAGGATTGAGGATTGAGTATTGAAGATTGAGAATTGAGGATTGAATGTTGAGGATTGAGGAATGAGGTTTGAGGATTGAGGACGATGGCTGATGGTTGAGGGTTGAGGTTTTAGGACTGAGGACTGAGGATTGAGGATTGAGAATTGAGGATTGAGGATTGGGGATTGAAGATTGGGGATTGGTAATTGAGGATTGAAGAATGAGGATTGAGGATTGAGGATTGAGGATTGAGGATTGAAGATTGAGTATTGAGGATTGAAGATTGAGGATTGAGGACTGAGGATTGAGGATTGAGTATTGAGGATTGAGGATTGAGGATTAAAGATTGAGTATTGATGACTGAGGATTGAGAATTGAGGATTGAGGATTGAGGGTTGAGGATTGAGGATTGAGGATTGAGGTACGAGGATTGAGGATTGAGGATTGAGGGTTGTGGATTGAGGACGAGGACTGAGTGTTGAGAATTGATGTTTGAGGTCTGTGGATTGAGGATTGAGGATTGAGAATTGAGGATTGACGATTGAGGATTGAGGATTGAAGATTGAGGATTGGGTATTGAGGATTGAACATTGGGGATTGAGGATTGAGGATCGAGGATTGCGGATTGAGGATTGAAGATTGAATATTGATGATTGAAGATTGAGGATTGAGGATTGAGGGTTGTGGATTGAGGACGAGGACTGAGTGTTGAATATTGATGTTTGAGGTCTGATGATTGAGGATCGAGGATTGAAGATTGAGTATTGAGGATTGAAGATTGAGGATTGAGGATTGAGGATTGAGGATTGAGGATTGAGTATTCAGGATTGAGGATTGAGGATTGTAGATTGAGGATTGAGGATTGATGATTAAAGATTGAGTGTTGAGGATTGAAGATAGAGGATTGATGATTGGGGATTGAGGATTGAGGATTGAGGATTGAGGATTGAGTATTGAAGGCTGAGGATTGATGATTGAGGATTGAGGATTGAGGATTGAGGATTGAGTATTGAGGACTGAGGGTTGAAGATTGAGGATTGATGATTGAGGATTAAAGATTGAGTATTGAGGATTGAAGATTGAGAATTGAGGATTGAAGATTGAACATTGAGGACTGAGTGTTGAGGGTTGAGTGATGAGAATTGATGTTTGAGGAAAGAGATTTGAAGATTGCAGATTGAGTATTGTGTATTGAAAACTGTGAATTGAGGATATTCTATTGAGGATTGAGGATTGTCACCTGATTGTTGAGGACTGAGGGCTGAAGATTGAGGATTCAGAATTGAGGATTCAGAATTGAGGTTTGAGGACTGAGGATTGAGGATTGAGGATTGAAGATTGAGTATTGAGGATTGAAGATTGAGGATTGAGGATTGAGAATTGAGGATTGAGGATGAGGGCTGAGGGTTGAGGATTGAGGTTTAAGGACTGAGGACTGAGGATTGAGGATTGAGAATTGAGGATTGAGGATTGAGGATTGAAGATTGAGGATTGGGTATTGAGGATTGAAGAATGAGGATTGAGGATTGAGGATTGAGGATAGAGGATTGAAGATTGAGTATTGAGGATTGAAAATTGACGATTGAGGATTGTGGATTGAAGATTGAGTATTGAACATTGAGGACTGAGTGTTGAGGTTTCAGTGATGAGGATTGATGTTTGTGGATAGAGGTTTGAAGATTGCAGATTGAGTATTGAGCATTGAAAACTGTGAATTGAGTATATTCTATTGAGGATTGAGGATTGTCAACTGATTGTTGAGGACTGAGGGCTGACGATTGAGGATTCAGGATTGAGGATTCAGAATTGAGGTTTGAGGACTGAGGATTGAGGATTGAGGATTGATTATTGAGGATTGAGGATTGAGAATTGAGGATTGTGGATTGAAGATTGAAGATTGAGGATTGGGTTTTGAGGATTGAAGAATGAGGATTGAGGATTGAGGATTGAGGATTGAGGATTGAAGATTGAGTATTGAGGATTGAAGATTGAGGATTGAGGACTGAGGATTGAGGATTGAGTATTGAGGATTGAGGATTGAGGATTAAAGATTGAGTATTGATGACTGAGGATTGAGGATTGAGGATTGAGCATTGAGGATTGAAGATTGAGGACTGGGGATTGAGGATTGAAGATTGACGATTGAGGATTGTGGATTGAGGATTGAGGGTTGAGGATTAAAGCTTGAATATTGATGATTGAATATTGAGGATTGAGGATTGAGGTTTGTGGATTGAGGACGAGGACTGAGTGTTGAGAATTGATGTTTGAGGTCTGAGGATTGAGGATTGAGGGTTGAGAATTGAGTATTGAGGATTGAGGATTGAAGATTGAGGATTGGGTATTGAGGATTGAAGAATGAGGACTGAGGATTTAGGATTGAGGATCGAGGAATGAAGTTTGAGTATTGGGGATTGAAGATTGAGGATTGAGGATTGTGGATTGAGGATTGAGGATTGAGTATTCAGGATTGAGGATTGAGGATTGTAGATTGAGGATTGAGTATTGATGATTAAAGATTGAGTGTTGAGGATTGAAGATTGAGGATTGATGATTGGGGATTCAGGATTGAGGATTGAGGATTGAGGATTGAGTATTGAAGGCTGAGGATTGATGATTGAGGATTGAGGATTGAGGATTGAGGATTGAGTATTGAGGACTGAGGGTTGAAGGTTGAGGATTGATGATTGAGGATTGAGGATTCAGTATTGAGGGTTGAAGATTATGAGTATTGATGAGTGAATATTGCGGACTTATTATTGAGGGTTGAGGTTTGAGGACGAGGACCGAGGGTTGTGCATTGAGGTTTGAGGACAGAAGATTGAGGATTGAGGATTGAGAATTGATAATTGAAGATTGAGGATTGAAAATTTAGGATTGGGTATTGAGGATTCAGGATTGGGTATTGAGGATTTAGTATTGGAGATTGATTTTTTAGGATTGAAGATAGAGGGTTGAGGATTGAGTATTGAGTATTGAGGATTGAAGATTGAGTATTGATGACTGAAGATTGAGGATTGAGGATTGAGGGTTGAGGGTTGCGGACGAGGACTGACGGTTGAGGATTGAGGTTTGAGGATTGAGGGTTGAGGACTGAGGACTGAGGATAGAGGATTGAGGATGGAGCATTGAGGATTGAAGATTGAGGACTGGGGATTGAGGACTGAAGATTGAGGATTAAGGATTGAGGATTGGTGATTGAGGATCTAGGACTGAATATTGATTATTGAGGATTAAAGATTGAGGATTGAGGATTGAGGATTGAGAATTGAGTATTGAGGATAAGGACTGAGGGTTGAGGATTGAGTATTGAGGATTGAGGATTCAGTATTGAGGGTTGAGGATTTACGAGTATTGATGAGTGAAGATTGCGGATTTATTATTGAGGGTTGAGGTTTGAGGACGAGGACTGAGGGTTGTGCATTGAGGTTTGAGGACAGAAGATTGAGGATTGAGGATTGAGAATTGATAATTGAAGATTGAGGATTGAAAATTTAGGATTGGGTATTGAGGATTCAGGATTGGGTATTGTGGATTTAGTATTGGAGATTGATTATTTAGGATTGAAGGTAGAGGGTTGAGGATTGAGGATTGAGCATTGAGAATTGAGCATTGAGGATGATGACTGAGGTTTGAGGATTGAGATTTGAGGAATGAGGATTGAGGATTGAGGATTGAGGATTGAGGATTGATGATTGAGTATTGAAGGTTGAGGATTGATGACTGAGGATTGAGGATTGAGGATTGAGGATTGAGGATTGAGGATTAATGATTGAGTGTTGAGGATTGAGTGTTGAGGAGTGAGGATTGAGTGTTGAGGATTGAGGATGAGGGCTGAGGTTTGAGGTTTGAGGTTTGAGTATTGAATCCTGAGAATTCAGAATATTCTATTGAGTATTGAGAATTGAGGATTGATGGTTGAGTATTGAGGATTGAGGATTGAGGATTGAGGATTGAGTATTGAAGATTGAGGATTGATGATTGAGTATTGAGGATTGAGGATTGAGGATTGAGGATTGAGTATTGAAGATTGAGAATTGAGGATTGAATGTTGAGGATTGAGGAATGAGGATTGAGGATTGAGGACGATGGCTGATGGTTGAGGGTTGAGGTTTTAGGACTGAGGACTGAGGATTGAGGATTGAGAATTGAGGATTGAGGATTGGGGATTGAAGATTGGGGATTGGTAATTGAGGATTGAAGAATGAGGATTCAGGATTGATGATTGATGATTGGTGATTGAAGATTGAGTATTGAGGATTGAAGATTGAGTATTGATGACTGAAGATTGAGGATTGAGGGTTGAGGGTTGAGGGTTGAGGGTTGCGGACGAGGACTGACGGTTGAGGATTGAGGTTTGAGGATTGAGGGTTGAGGACTGAGGACTGAGGATAGAGGATTGAGGATGGAGCATTGAGGATTGAAGATTGAGGACTGGGGATTGAGGACTGAAGATTGAGGATTAAGGATTGAGGATTGGTGATTGAGGATCTAGGACTGAATATTGATTATTGAGGATTAAAGATTGAGGATTGAGGATTGAGGATTGAGAATTGAGTATTGAGGATAAGGACTGAGGGTTGAGGATTGAGGTTTGAGGTATGAGGATTGAGGATTGAGGATTGAGGATTGAGGATTGAGGATTGAGGATTGAGGATTGAGGATTGTGGATTGAGGATTGAAGATTGAGGATTGGGGACTGAGTGTTGAGGGCTGTGTGATGAGAATTGATATTTGTGGATAGATATTTCAATATAGCAGATTGAGCATTGAGTATTGAAAGCTGTGAATTGAGGATATTCTATTGAGGATTGAGGATTGTCAACTGATTGTTGAGGACTGAGGGCTGACGATTGAGGATACAGGATTGAGGATTCAGAATTGAGGTTTGAGGACTGAGGATTGAGGATTGAAGATTGATTATTGAGGATTGAGGATTGAGGATTGAGAATTGAGGATTGTGGATTGAGGATTGAAGATTGAGGATTGGGTTTTGAGGATTGAAGTATGAGGATTGAGGATTGAGGATTGTGGATTGAGGATTGAAGATTGAGTATTGAGGATTGAAGATTGAGGATTGAGGACTGAGGATTGAGGATTGAGTATTGAGGATTGAGGATTGAGGATTAAAGACTGAGTATTGAGTATTGAAAATTGAGGATAGTGGATTGAAGATTGAGTATTGAGGTTTGAAGATTGAGGATTGAGGATTGAGGATTGAGAATTGACGATGAGGTCTGAGGGTTGAGGATTGAGGTTTGAGGACTGAGGACTGAGGATTGAGGATTGAGAATTGAGAATTGAGTATTGAGGATTGAGGATTGAAGATTGAGGATTGGGTATTGAGGATTGAAGAATGAGGACTGAGGATTTAGGATTGAGGATCGAGGAATGAAGATTGAGTATTGGGGATTGAAGATTGAGGATTGAGGATTGTGGATTGAGGATTGAGGATTGAGTATTCAGGATTGAGGATTGAGGATTGTAGATTGAGGATTGAGTATTGATGATTAAAGATTGAGTGTTGAGGATTGAAGATTGAGGATTGATGATTGGGGATTGAGGATTGAGGATTGAGGATTGAGGATTGAGTATTGAAGGCTGAGGATTGATGATTGAGGATTGAGGATTGAGGATTGAGGATTGAGTATTGAGGACTGAGGGTTGAAGGTTGAGGATTGATGATTGAGGATTGAGGATTCAGTATTGAGGGTTGAAGATTATGAGTATTGATGAGTGAATATTGCGGACTTATTATTGAGGGTTGAGGTTTGAGGACGAGGACCGAGGGTTGTGCATTAAGGTTTGAGGACAGAAGATTGAGGATTGAGGATTGAGAATTGATAATTGAAGATTGAGGATTGAAAATTTAGGATTGGGTATTGAGGATTCAGGATTGGGTATTGAGGATTTAGTATTGGAGATTGATTTTTTAGGATTGAAGATAGAGGGTTGAGGATTGAGGATTGAGGATTGAGAATTGAGAATTGAGGATGATGACTGAGGTTTGAGGATTGAGGTTTGAGGAATGAGGATTGAGGATTGAGGATTGAGGATTGAGGATTGATGATTGAGTATTGAAGGTTGAGGATTGATGACTGAGGATTGAGGATTGAGGATTGAGGATTGAGGATTGAGGATTGATGATTGAGTGTTGAGGATTGAGTGTTGAGGAGTGAGGATTGAGTGTTGAGGATTTAGGATGAGGGCTGAGGTTTGAGGTTTGAGGTTTGAGTATTGAATCCTGAGAATTCAGAATATTCTATTGAGTATTGAGAATTGAGGATTGATGGTTGAGTATTGAGGATTGAGGATTGAGGATTGAGGATTGAGTATTGAAGATTGAGGATTGATGATTGAGGATTGAGGATTGAGGATTGAGGATTGAGGATTGAGTATTGAAGATTGAGAATTGAGGATTGAATGTTGAGGATTGAGGAATGAGGTTTGAGGATTGAGGACGATGGCTGATGGTTGAGGGTTGAGGTTTTAGGACTGAGGACTGAGGATTGAGGATTGAGAATTGAGGATTGAGGATTGGGGATTGAAGATTGGGGATTGGTAATTGAGGATTGAAGAATGAGGATTGAGGATTGAGGATTGAGGATTGAGGATTGAAGATTGAGTATTGAGGATTGAAGATTGAGGATTGAGGACTGAGGATTGAGGATTGAGTATTGAGGATTGAGGATTGAGGATTAAAGATTGAGTATTGATGACTGAGGATTGAGAATTGAGGATTGAGGATTGAGGGTTGAGGATTGAGGATTGAGGATTGAGGTACGAGGATTGAGGATTGAGGATTGAGGGTTGTGGATTGAGGACGAGGACTGAGTGTTGAGAATTGATGTTTGAGGTCTGTGGATTGAGGATTGAGGATTGAGAATTGAGGATTGACGATTGAGGATTGAGGATTGAAGATTGAGGATTGGGTATTGAGGATTGAACATTGGGGATTGAGGATTGAGGATCGAGGATTGCGGATTGAGGATTGAAGATTGAATATTGATGATTGAAGATTGAGGATTGAGGATTGAGGGTTGTGGATTGAGGACGAGGACTGAGTGTTGAATATTGATGTTTGAGGTCTGATGATTGAGGATCGAGGATTGAAGATTGAGTATTGAGGATTGAAGATTGAGGATTGAGGATTGAGGATTGAGGATTGAGGATTGAGTATTCAGGATTGAGGATTGAGGATTGTAGATTGAGGATTGAGGATTGATGATTAAAGATTGAGTGTTGAGGATTGAAGATAGAGGATTGATGATTGGGGATTGAGGATTGAGGATTGAGGATTGAGGATTGAGTATTGAAGGCTGAGGATTGATGATTGAGGATTGAGGATTGAGGATTGAGGATTGAGTATTGAGGACTGAGGGTTGAAGATTGAGGATTGATGATTGAGGATTAAAGATTGAGTATTGAGGATTGAAGATTGAGAATTGAGGATTGAAGATTGAACATTGAGGACTGAGTGTTGAGGGTTGAGTGATGAGAATTGATGTTTGAGGAAAGAGATTTGAAGATTGCAGATTGAGTATTGTGTATTGAAAACTGTGAATTGAGGATATTCTATTGAGGATTGAGGATTGTCACCTGATTGTTGAGGACTGAGGGCTGAAGATTGAGGATTCAGAATTGAGGATTCAGAATTGAGGTTTGAGGACTGAGGATTGAGGATTGAGGATTGAAGATTGAGTATTGAGGATTGAAGATTGAGGATTGAGGATTGAGAATTGAGGATTGAGGATGAGGGCTGAGGGTTGAGGATTGAGGTTTAAGGACTGAGGACTGAGGATTGAGGATTGAGAATTGAGGATTGAGGATTGAGGATTGAAGATTGAGGATTGGGTATTGAGGATTGAAGAATGAGTATTGAGGATTGAGGATTGAGGATAGAGGATTGAAGATTGAGTATTGAGGATTGAAGATTGACGATTGAGGATTGTGGATTGAAGATTGAGTATTGAACATTGAGGACTGAGTGTTGAGGTTTCAGTGATGAGGATTGATGTTTGTGGATAGAGGTTTGAAGATTGCAGATTGAGTATTGAGCATTGAAAACTGTGAATTGAGTATATTCTATTGAGGATTGAGGATTGTCAACTGATTGTTGAGGACTGAGGGCTGACGATTGAGGATTCAGGATTGAGGATTCAGAATTGAGGTTTGAGGACTGAGGATTGAGGATTGAGGATTGATTATTGAGGATTGAGTATTGAGAATTGAGGATTGTGGATTGAAGATTGAAGATTGAGGATTGGGTTTTGAGGATTGAAGAATGAGGATTGAGGATTGAGGATTGAGGATTGAGGATTGAAGATTGAGTATTGAGGATTGAAGATTGAGGATTGAGGACTGAGGATTGAGGATTGAGTATTGAGGATTGAGGATTGAGGATTAAAGATTGAGTATTGATGACTGAGGATTGAGGATTGAGGATTGAGCATTGAGGATTGAAGATTGAGGACTGGGGATTGAGGATTGAAGATTGACGATTGAGGATTGTGGATTGAGGATTGAGGGTTGAGGATTAAAGCTTGAATATTGATGATTGAATATTGAGGATTGAGGATTGAGGTTTGTGGATTGAGGACGAGGACTGAGTGTTGAGAATTGATGTTTGAGGTCTGAGGATTGAGGATTGAGGGTTGAGAATTGAGTATTGAGGATTGAGGATTGAAGATTGAGGATTGGGTATTGAGGATTGAAGAATGAGGACTGAGGATTTAGGATTGAGGATCGAGGAATGAAGTTTGAGTATTGGGGATTGAAGATTGAGGATTGAGGATTGTGGATTGAGGATTGAGGATTGAGTATTCAGGATTGAGGATTGAGGATTGTAGATTGAGGATTGAGTATTGATGATTAAAGATTGAGTGTTGAGGATTGAAGATTGAGGATTGATGATTGGGGATTGAGGATTGAGGATTGAGGATTGAGGATTGAGTATTGAAGGCTGAGGATTGATGATTGAGGATTGAGGATTGAGGATTGAGGATTGAGTATTGAGGACTGAGGGTTGAAGGTTGAGGATTGATGATTGAGGATTGAGGATTCAGTATTGAGGGTTGAAGATTATGAGTATTGATGAGTGAATATTGCGGACTTATTATTGAGGGTTGAGGTTTGAGGACGAGGACCGAGGGTTGTGCATTGAGGTTTGAGGACAGAAGATTGAGGATTGAGGATTGAGAATTGATAATTGAAGATTGAGGATTGAAAATTTAGGATTGGGTATTGAGGATTCAGGATTGGGTATTGAGGATTTAGTATTGGAGATTGATTTTTTAGGATTGAAGATAGAGGGTTGAGGATTGAGTATTGAGTATTGAGGATTGAAGATTGAGTATTGATGACTGAAGATTGAGGATTGAGGATTGAGGGTTGAGGGTTGCGGACGAGGACTGACGGTTGAGGATTGAGTTTTGAGGATTGAGGGTTGAGGACTGAGGACTGAGGATAGAGGATTGAGGATGGAGCATTGAGGATTGAAGATTGAGGACTGGGGATTGAGGACTGAAGATTGAGGATTAAGGATTGAGGATTGGTGATTGAGGATCTAGGACTGAATATTGATTATTGAGGATTAAAGATTGAGGATTGAGGATTGAGGATTGAGAATTGAGTATTGAGGATAAGGACTGAGGGTTGAGGATTGAGGTTTGAGGAATGAGGATTGAGGATTGAGGATTGAGGATTGAAGGTTGAGTATGATGATTGAAGATTGAGGATTGAGTATTCAGGATTGAGGATTGAGGATTGTAGATTGAGGATTGAGGATTGATGATTAATGATTGAGTGTTGAGGATTGAAGATTGAGGATTGATGATTGGGGATTGAGGATTGAGGATTGAGGATTGAGGATTGAGTATTGAAGGCTGAGGATTGATGATTGAGGATTGAGGATTGAGGATTGAGTATTGAGGACTGAGGGTTGAAGATTGAGTATTGATGATTGAGGTTTAAAGATTGAGTATTGAGGATTGAAGATTGAAGATTGAGAATTGAGGATTCAGTATTGAGGGTTGAGGATTTACGAGTATTGATGAGTGAAGATTGCGGATTTATTATTGAGGGTTGAGGTTTGAGGACGAGGACTGAGGGTTGTGCATTGAGGTTTGAGGACAGAAGATTGAGGATTGAGGATTGAGAATTGATAATTGAAGATTGAGGATTGAAAATTTAGGATTGGGTATTGAGGATTCAGGATTGGGTATTGTGGATTTAGTATTGGAGATTGATTATTTAGGATTGAAGGTAGAGGGTTGAGGATTGAGGATTGAGCATTGAGAATTGAGAATTGAGGATGATGACTGAGGTTTGAGGATTGAGATTTGAGGAATGAGGATTGAGGATTGAGGATTGAGGATTGAGGATTGATGATTGAGTATTGAAGGTTGAGGATTGATGACTGAGGATTGAGGATTGAGGATTGAGGATTGAGGATTGAGGATTAATGATTGAGTGTTGAGGATTGAGTGTTGAGGAGTGAGGATTGAGTGTTGAGGATTGAGGATGAGGGCTGAGGTTTGAGGTTTGAGGTTTGAGTATTGAATCCTGAGAATTCAGAATATTCTATTGAGTATTGAGAATTGAGGATTGATGGTTGAGTATTGAGGATTGAGGATTGAGGATTGAGGATTGAGTATTGAAGATTGAGGATTGATGATTGAGTATTGAGGATTGAGGATTGAGGATTGAGGATTGAGTATTGAAGATTGAGAATTGAGGATTGAATGTTGAGGATTGAGGAATGAGGATTGAGGATTGAGGACGATGGCTGATGGTTGAGGGTTGAGGTTTTAGGACTGAGGACTGAGGATTGAGGATTGAGAATTGAGGATTGAGGATTGGGGATTGAAGATTGGGGATTGGTAATTGAGGATTGAAGAATGAGGATTCAGGATTGATGATTGATGATTGGTGATTGAAGATTGAGTATTGAGGATTGAAGATTGAGTATTGATGACTGAAGATTGAGGATTGAGGGTTGAGGGTTGAGGGTTGAGGGTTGCGGACGAGGACTGACGGTTGAGGATTGAGGTTTGAGGATTGAGGGTTGAGGACTGAGGACTGAGGATAGAGGATTGAGGATGGAGCATTGAGGATTGAAGATTGAGGACTGGGGATTGAGGACTGAAGATTGAGGATTAAGGATTGAGGATTGGTGATTGAGGATCTAGGACTGAATATTGATTATTGAGGATTAAAGATTGAGGATTGAGGATTGAGGATTGAGAATTGAGTATTGAGGATAAGGACTGAGGGTTGAGGATTGAGGTTTGAGGTATGAGGATTGAGGATTGAGGATTGAGGATTGAGGATTGAGGATTGAGGATTGAGGATTGAGGATTGTGGATTGAGGATTGAAGATTGAGGATTGGGGACTGAGTGTTGAGGGCTGTGTGATGAGAATTGATATTTGTGGATAGATATTTCAATATAGCAGATTGAGCATTGAGTATTGAAAGCTGTGAATTGAGGATATTCTATTGAGGATTGAGGATTGTCAACTGATTGTTGAGGACTGAGGGCTGACGATTGAGGATACAGGATTGAGGATTCAGAATTGAGGTTTGAGGACTGAGGATTGAGGATTGAAGATTGATTATTGAGGATTGAGGATTGAGGATTGAGAATTGAGGATTGTGGATTGAGGATTGAAGATTGAGGATTGGGTTTTGAGGATTGAAGTATGAGGATTGAGGATTGAGGATTGTGGATTGAGGATTGAAGATTGAGTATTGAGGATTGAAGATTGAGGATTGAGGACTGAGGATTGAGGATTGAGTATTGAGGATTGAGGATTGAGGATTAAAGACTGAGTATTGAGTATTGAAAATTGAGGATAGTGGATTGAAGATTGAGTATTGAGGTTTGAAGATTGAGGATTGAGGATTGAGGATTGAGAATTGACGATGAGGTCTGAGGGTTGAGGATTGAGGTTTGAGGACTGAGGACTGAGGATTGAGGATTGAGAATTGAGAATTGAGTATTGAGGATTGAGGATTGAAGATTGAGGATTGGGTATTGAGGATTGAAGAATGAGGACTGAGGATTTAGGATTGAGGATCGAGGAATGAAGATTGAGTATTGGGGATTGAAGATTGAGGATTGAGGATTGTGGATTGAGGATTGAGGATTGAGTATTCAGGATTGAGGATTGAGGATTGTAGATTGAGGATTGAGTATTGATGATTAAAGATTGAGTGTTGAGGATTGAAGATTGAGGATTGATGATTGGGGATTGAGGATTGAGGATTGAGGATTGAGGATTGAGTATTGAAGGCTGAGGATTGATGATTGAGGATTGAGGATTGAGGATTGAGGATTGAGTATTGAGGACTGAGGGTTGAAGGTTGAGGATTGATGATTGAGGATTGAGGATTCAGTATTGAGGGTTGAAGATTATGAGTATTGATGAGTGAATATTGCGGACTTATTATTGAGGGTTGAGGTTTGAGGACGAGGACCGAGGGTTGTGCATTAAGGTTTGAGGACAGAAGATTGAGGATTGAGGATTGAGAATTGATAATTGAAGATTGAGGATTGAAAATTTAGGATTGGGTATTGAGGATTCAGGATTGGGTATTGAGGATTTAGTATTGGAGATTGATTTTTTAGGATTGAAGATAGAGGGTTGAGGATTGAGGATTGAGGATTGAGAATTGAGAATTGAGGATGATGACTGAGGTTTGAGGATTGAGGTTTGAGGAATGAGGATTGAGGATTGAGGATTGAGGATTGAGGATTGATGATTGAGTATTGAAGGTTGAGGATTGATGACTGAGGATTGAGGATTGAGGATTGAGGATTGAGGATTGAGGATTGATGATTGAGTGTTGAGGATTGAGTGTTGAGGAGTGAGGATTGAGTGTTGAGGATTTAGGATGAGGGCTGAGGTTTGAGGTTTGAGGTTTGAGTATTGAATCCTGAGAATTCAGAATATTCTATTGAGTATTGAGAATTGAGGATTGATGGTTGAGTATTGAGGATTGAGGATTGAGGATTGAGGATTGAGTATTGAAGATTGAGGATTGATGATTGAGGATTGAGGATTGAGGATTGAGGATTGAGGATTGAGTATTGAAGATTGAGAATTGAGGATTGAATGTTGAGGATTGAGGAATGAGGTTTGAGGATTGAGGACGATGGCTGATGGTTGAGGGTTGAGGTTTTAGGACTGAGGACTGAGGATTGAGGATTGAGAATTGAGGATTGAGGATTGGGGATTGAAGATTGGGGATTGGTAATTGAGGATTGAAGAATGAGGATTGAGGATTGAGGATTGAGGATTGAGGATTGAAGATTGAGTATTGAGGATTGAAGATTGAGGATTGAGGACTGAGGATTGAGGATTGAGTATTGAGGATTGAGGATTGAGGATTAAAGATTGAGTATTGATGACTGAGGATTGAGAATTGAGGATTGAGGATTGAGGGTTGAGGATTGAGGATTGAGGATTGAGGTACGAGGATTGAGGATTGAGGATTGAGGGTTGTGGATTGAGGACGAGGACTGAGTGTTGAGAATTGATGTTTGAGGTCTGTGGATTGAGGATTGAGGATTGAGAATTGAGGATTGACGATTGAGGATTGAGGATTGAAGATTGAGGATTGGGTATTGAGGATTGAACATTGGGGATTGAGGATTGAGGATCGAGGATTGCGGATTGAGGATTGAAGATTGAATATTGATGATTGAAGATTGAGGATTGAGGATTGAGGGTTGTGGATTGAGGACGAGGACTGAGTGTTGAATATTGATGTTTGAGGTCTGATGATTGAGGATCGAGGATTGAAGATTGAGTATTGAGGATTGAAGATTGAGGATTGAGGATTGAGGATTGAGGATTGAGGATTGAGTATTCAGGATTGAGGATTGAGGATTGTAGATTGAGGATTGAGGATTGATGATTAAAGATTGAGTGTTGAGGATTGAAGATAGAGGATTGATGATTGGGGATTGAGGATTGAGGATTGAGGATTGAGGATTGAGTATTGAAGGCTGAGGATTGATGATTGAGGATTGAGGATTGAGGATTGAGGATTGAGTATTGAGGACTGAGGGTTGAAGATTGAGGATTGATGATTGAGGATTAAAGATTGAGTATTGAGGATTGAAGATTGAGAATTGAGGATTGAAGATTGAACATTGAGGACTGAGTGTTGAGGGTTGAGTGATGAGAATTGATGTTTGAGGAAAGAGATTTGAAGATTGCAGATTGAGTATTGTGTATTGAAAACTGTGAATTGAGGATATTCTATTGAGGATTGAGGATTGTCACCTGATTGTTGAGGACTGAGGGCTGAAGATTGAGGATTCAGAATTGAGGATTCAGAATTGAGGTTTGAGGACTGAGGATTGAGGATTGAGGATTGAAGATTGAGTATTGAGGATTGAAGATTGAGGATTGAGGATTGAGAATTGAGGATTGAGGATGAGGGCTGAGGGTTGAGGATTGAGGTTTAAGGACTGAGGACTGAGGATTGAGGATTGAGAATTGAGGATTGAGGATTGAGGATTGAAGATTGAGGATTGGGTATTGAGGATTGAAGAATGAGGATTGAGGATTGAGGATTGAGGATAGAGGATTGAAGATTGAGTATTGAGGATTGAAGATTGACGATTGAGGATTGTGGATTGAAGATTGAGTATTGAACATTGAGGACTGAGTGTTGAGGTTTCAGTGATGAGGATTGATGTTTGTGGATAGAGGTTTGAAGATTGCAGATTGAGTATTGAGCATTGAAAACTGTGAATTGAGTATATTCTATTGAGGATTGAGGATTGTCAACTGATTGTTGAGGACTGAGGGCTGACGATTGAGGATTCAGGATTGAGGATTCAGAATTGAGGTTTGAGGACTGAGGATTGAGGATTGAGGATTGATTATTGAGGATTGAGGATTGAGAATTGAGGATTGTGGATTGAAGATTGAAGATTGAGGATTGGGTTTTGAGGATTGAAGAATGAGGATTGAGGATTGAGGATTGAGGATTGAGGATTGAAGATTGAGTATTGAGGATTGAAGATTGAGGATTGAGGACTGAGGATTGAGGATTGAGTATTGAGGATTGAGGATTGAGGATTAAAGATTGAGTATTGATGACTGAGGATTGAGGATTGAGGATTGAGCATTGAGGATTGAAGATTGAGGACTGGGGATTGAGGATTGAAGATTGACGATTGAGGATTGTGGATTGAGGATTGAGGGTTGAGGATTAAAGCTTGAATATTGATGATTGAATATTGAGGATTGAGGATTGAGGTTTGTGGATTGAGGACGAGGACTGAGTGTTGAGAATTGATGTTTGAGGTCTGAGGATTGAGGATTGAGGGTTGAGAATTGAGTATTGAGGATTGAGGATTGAAGATTGAGGATTGGGTATTGAGGATTGAAGAATGAGGACTGAGGATTTAGGATTGAGGATCGAGGAATGAAGTTTGAGTATTGGGGATTGAAGATTGAGGATTGAGGATTGTGGATTGAGGATTGAGGATTGAGTATTCAGGATTGAGGATTGAGGATTGTAGATTGAGGATTGAGTATTGATGATTAAAGATTGAGTGTTGAGGATTGAAGATTGAGGATTGATGATTGGGGATTGAGGATTGAGGATTGAGGATTGAGGATTGAGTATTGAAGGCTGAGGATTGATGATTGAGGATTGAGGATTGAGGATTGAGGATTGAGTATTGAGGACTGAGGGTTGAAGGTTGAGGATTGATGATTGAGGATTGAGGATTCAGTATTGAGGGTTGAAGATTATGAGTATTGATGAGTGAATATTGCGGACTTATTATTGAGGGTTGAGGTTTGAGGACGAGGACCGAGGGTTGTGCATTGAGGTTTGAGGACAGAAGATTGAGGATTGAGGATTGAGAATTGATAATTGAAGATTGAGGATTGAAAATTTAGGATTGGGTATTGAGGATTCAGGATTGGGTATTGAGGATTTAGTATTGGAGATTGATTTTTTAGGATTGAAGATAGAGGGTTGAGGATTGAGTATTGAGTATTGAGGATTGAAGATTGAGTATTGATGACTGAAGATTGAGGATTGAGGATTGAGGGTTGAGGGTTGCGGACGAGGACTGACGGTTGAGGATTGAGGTTTGAGGATTGAGGGTTGAGGACTGAGGACTGAGGATAGAGGATTGAGGATGGAGCATTGAGGATTGAAGATTGAGGACTGGGGATTGAGGACTGAAGATTGAGGATTAAGGATTGAGGATTGGTGATTGAGGATCTAGGACTGAATATTGATTATTGAGGATTAAAGATTGAGGATTGAGGATTGAGGATTGAGAATTGAGTATTGAGGATAAGGACTGAGGGTTGAGGATTGAGGTTTGAGGAATGAGGATTGAGGATTGAGGATTGAGGATTGAAGGTTGAGTATGATGATTGAAGATTGAGGATTGAGTATTCAGGATTGAGGATTGAGGATTGTAGATTGAGGATTGAGGATTGATGATTAATGATTGAGTGTTGAGGATTGAAGATTGAGGATTGATGATTGGGGATTGAGGATTGAGGATTGAGGATTGAGGATTGAGTATTGAAGGCTGAGGATTGATGATTGAGGATTGAGGATTGAGGATTGAGTATTGAGGACTGAGGGTTGAAGATTGAGTATTGATGATTGAGGTTTAAAGATTGAGTATTGAGGATTGAAGATTGAAGATTGAGAATTGAGGATTGAGGATTGAACAGTGAGGACTGAGTGTTGAGTGTTGAGTGATGAGAATTGATGTTTGTGGATAGAGATTTGAAGATTGCAGATTGAGTATTGTGTATTGTAAACTGTGAATTGAGGATATTCTATTGAGGATTGGGGATTGTCACCTGATTGTTGAGGACTGAGGGCTGAAGATTGAGGATTCAGGATTGAGGATTCAGAATTGAGGTTTGAGGACTGAGGATTGAGGATTGAAAATTGATTATTGAGGATTGAGGATTGAGAATTGAGGATTGTGGATTGAGGATTGAAGATTGAGGATTGGGTTTTGAGGATTGAAGAATGAGGATTGAGGATTGAGGATTGAGGATTGAGGATTGAAGATTGAGTATTGAGTATTGACGATTGAGGATTGAGGACTGAGGATTGAGGATTGAGTATTGAGGATTGAGGATTGAGGATTAAAGATTGAGTATTGAGGATTGAAGATTGAGGATTGTGGATTGAAGATTGAGTATTGAGGATTGAAGATTGAGGATTGAGGATTGAGGATTGAGAATTGACGATGAGGCCTGAGGGTTGAGGATTGAGGTTTGAGGACTGAGGACTGAGGATTGAGGATTGAGAATTGAGGATTGAGGATTGAGGATTGAGGATTGAAGATTGAGGATTGGGTATTGAGGATTGAACATTAAAGGATTGAGGATTGAGGATCGAGGATTGCGGATTGAGGATTGAAGATTGAATATTGATGATTGAAGATTGAGGATTGAGGACTGAGGGTTGTGTATTGAGGACGAGGACTGAGTGTTGAGTATTGATGTTTGAGGTCTGATGATTGAGGATTGAGGATTCAGAATTGAAGATTGAGGATTGAGGGTTGAGGATTGAGGATTGAGGATTGAGGATTGAGGATTGGGTATTGAGGACTGAGGTCTGAGGATTGAGTATTGAGGATTGAGGATTGAGGATTAAAGATTGAGTATTGAGGATTGAGGATTGAGGATTGAAGTTTGAGTATTGAGGATTGAAGATTGAGGATTGAGGATTGAGGATTGAGGATAGAGGATTGAAGATTGAGGATTGGGGACTGAGTGTTGAGGGTTGAGTAATGAGAATTGATGTTTGTGGATGGAGATTTGAAAATTGAAGATTGAGGATTGAGTATTGAAAGCTGAGAATTCAGGATATTCTATTGAGTATTGAGAATTTTGGATTGATGGTTGAGTATTGAGGATTGATGGTTGAGGGTTGTGTGTTGAATATTGAGGATTGGCGGATTGAGTATTGAGGATTGAGAACTGAGGGCTGAGGATTGAGTATTGAGGATTGAGGATTCAGTATTGAGGGTTGAGGATTTACGAGTATTGATGAGTGAAGATTGCGGATTTATTATTGAGGGTTGAGGTTTGAGGACGAGGACTGAGGGTTGTGCATTGAGGTTTGAGGACAGAAGATTGAGGATTGAGGATTGAGAATTGATAATTGAAGATTGAGGATTGAAAATTTAGGATTGGGTATTGAGGATTCAGGATTGGGTATTGTGGATTTAGTATTGGAGATTGATTATTTAGGATTGAAGGTAGAGGGTTGAGGATTGAGGATTGAGCATTGAGAATTGAGAATTGAGGATGATGACTGAGGTTTGAGGATTGAGATTTGAGGAATGAGGATTGAGGATTGAGGATTGAGGATTGAGGATTGATGATTGAGTATTGAAGGTTGAGGATTGATGACTGAGGATTGAGGATTGAGGATTGAGGATTGAGGATTGAGGATTAATGATTGAGTGTTGAGGATTGAGTGTTGAGGAGTGAGGATTGAGTGTTGAGGATTGAGGATGAGGGCTGAGGTTTGAGGTTTGAGGTTTGAGTATTGAATCCTGAGAATTCAGAATATTCTATTGAGTATTGAGAATTGAGGATTGATGGTTGAGTATTGAGGATTGAGGATTGAGGATTGAGGATTGAGTATTGAAGATTGAGGATTGATGATTGAGTATTGAGGATTGAGGATTGAGGATTGAGGATTGAGTATTGAAGATTGAGAATTGAGGATTGAATGTTGAGGATTGAGGAATGAGGATTGAGGATTGAGGACGATGGCTGATGGTTGAGGGTTGAGGTTTTAGGACTGAGGACTGAGGATTGAGGATTGAGAATTGAGGATTGAGGATTGGGGATTGAAGATTGGGGATTGGTAATTGAGGATTGAAGAATGAGGATTCAGGATTGATGATTGATGATTGGTGATTGAAGATTGAGTATTGAGGATTGAAGATTGAGTATTGATGACTGAAGATTGAGGATTGAGGGTTGAGGGTTGAGGGTTGAGGGTTGCGGACGAGGACTGACGGTTGAGGATTGAGGTTTGAGGATTGAGGGTTGAGGACTGAGGACTGAGGATAGAGGATTGAGGATGGAGCATTGAGGATTGAAGATTGAGGACTGGGGATTGAGGACTGAAGATTGAGGATTAAGGATTGAGGATTGGTGATTGAGGATCTAGGACTGAATATTGATTATTGAGGATTAAAGATTGAGGATTGAGGATTGAGGATTGAGAATTGAGTATTGAGGATAAGGACTGAGGGTTGAGGATTGAGGTTTGAGGTATGAGGATTGAGGATTGAGGATTGAGGATTGAGGATTGAGGATTGAGGATTGAGGATTGAGGATTGTGGATTGAGGATTGAAGATTGAGGATTGGGGACTGAGTGTTGAGGGCTGTGTGATGAGAATTGATATTTGTGGATAGATATTTCAATATAGCAGATTGAGCATTGAGTATTGAAAGCTGTGAATTGAGGATATTCTATTGAGGATTGAGGATTGTCAACTGATTGTTGAGGACTGAGGGCTGACGATTGAGGATACAGGATTGAGGATTCAGAATTGAGGTTTGAGGACTGAGGATTGAGGATTGAAGATTGATTATTGAGGATTGAGGATTGAGGATTGAGAATTGAGGATTGTGGATTGAGGATTGAAGATTGAGGATTGGGTTTTGAGGATTGAAGTATGAGGATTGAGGATTGAGGATTGTGGATTGAGGATTGAAGATTGAGTATTGAGGATTGAAGATTGAGGATTGAGGACTGAGGATTGAGGATTGAGTATTGAGGATTGAGGATTGAGGATTAAAGACTGAGTATTGAGTATTGAAAATTGAGGATAGTGGATTGAAGATTGAGTATTGAGGTTTGAAGATTGAGGATTGAGGATTGAGGATTGAGAATTGACGATGAGGTCTGAGGGTTGAGGATTGAGGTTTGAGGACTGAGGACTGAGGATTGAGGATTGAGAATTGAGAATTGAGGATTGAGGATTGAGGATTGAAGATTGAGGATTGGGTATTGAGGACTGAGGATTGAGGATTGAGTATAGAGGATTGAGTATTGAGGATTAAAGATTGAGTATTGAGGATTGAGGATTGAGGATTGAAGTTTGAGCATTGAGGATTGAAGATTGAGGATTCAGGATTGAGGATTGAGGATTGAGGATTGAAGATTGAGGATTGGGGACTGAGTGTTGAGGGTTGTGTGATGAGAATTGATGTTTGTGGATAGATATTTGAAGATTGCAGATTGAGCGTTGAGTATTGAAAACTGTGAATTGATGATATTCTATTGAGGATTGAGAATTGACAACTGATTGTTGAGGACTGAGGGCTGAAGATTGAGGATTCAGGATTGAGAGTTCAGAATTGATGATTGAGGACTGAGGACTGAGGATTGAAGATTGAGTATTGAGGATTGAAGATTGAGGATTAAGGATTGAGGATGAGGACTGAGGGTTGAAGAATGAGGATTGAGGATTGAGGATTCAGGATTGAGGATTGAAGATTGAGTATTGAGGATTGAAGACTGACGATTGAGGATTGAGGATTGAGGATTGAGGATTGGGAATTGAGGATTGATGATTGAGCATTGAGGATTGAATATTGAGGATTGAAGATTGGGGATTGAGGATTGAAGATTGAGTATTGAGGATTGAAGATTAAGGATTGAGGATTGACGATTGAGGATTGAGGATTGAGGTTTGAGGTTTGACGATGAGGGATGAGGGTTGAGGATTGAGGTTTGAGGTCTGAGGACTGAGGATTGGGGATTGAGAATTGATGATTGAGGATTGAGGATTGAAGATTGAGGATTGGGTATTGAGGATTGAAGAATGAGGATTGAGGATTGAGGATTGAGGATAGGGGACTGAGGATTGAAGATTCAGGATGGAGGATTGAGGATTGAGGATTGAGGATTGAGGATTGAAGATTCACTATTGAGGATCGAGGATTGAGAATTGAGGATTGACGATTGAACATTGAGGACTGAGTGTTGAGGGTTGAGTGATGAGAACTGATGACTGTGGATAGAGATTTGAAGATTGCAGATTGAGTATTGAGTATTGAAAACTGTGAATTGATGATATTCTATTGAGGATTGAGAATTGACAGCTGATTGTTGAGGACTGAGGGCTGAAGATTGAGGATTCAGGAATGAGAATTCAGAATTGAGGATTGAGGACTGAGGACTGAGGATTGAAGACTGAGTATTGAGGATTGAAGATTGAGGATTAAGGATTGAGGATTGGGGATTGAGGATCTAGGATTGAAAATTGATTATAGAGGATCGAAGGTTGAGGATTGAGGATTGAGGATTGAGAATTGAGAATTGAGGATAAGGACTGAGGGTTGAGGATTGAGGTTTGAGGAATGAGGATTGAGGATTGAGGGTTGAGAATTGAAGATTGAGTATTGATGATTGAAGATTGAGGATTGAGCATTGAGGGTTGAGGATTGAGGACGAGGACTGACAGTTGAGGATTGTGGTTTGAGGATTGAGGGTTGAGGATTGAGAATTGAGGATTGAGAATTGAGGATGAGGACTGAGGTTTGAGGACTGATGACTGAGGATTGAGGATTGAGGATTGATGATTGCGGATTGAGGACTGAAGATTGAGTATTGAGGATTGAATATTGAGGATTGAGGATTGAGTATTGAGGATTGAAGATTGGGTATTGAGGATTGAAGATTGAGGATTGAGGATTGAGGATTGAGGATTGTGGATTGAGGATTGAGGATTGAGGATTGAGGATAGAGGATTGAAGACTGAGGATTGAGGATTGAGGATTGAGGATTGAGGATTGAGGATTGAAGATTGAGTGTCGAGGATTGAGGGTTGAGGATTGAGGATTGAGGATTGAGGATTGAGGATGAGAGCTGTGCGTTGAGGATTGAGGTTTGAGGACTGAGGTCTGAGGAATGAGGATTGAGAATTGGGGATTGAGGATTGAGTATTGAAGATTGAGGATTGGGTATTGAGGATTGAAGGATGAGGCTTGAGGATTGAGGATTGAGGATTGAGGATTGAAGATTGAGTATTGAGGTTTGAAGACTGACGATTGAGGGTTGAGGATTGAGGATTGAGGATTGAGGATTGATGATTGAGTATTGAGGATTGAAGGTTGAGGATTGAGGTTTGAGGATTGAGGATTGAGGATTGAGGATTGAAGATTGAGGATTGGGGACTGAGTGTCGAGGGTTGAGTGATGAGAATTGATGTTTGTGGATGGAGGTTTGAAGATTGAAGACTGAGGATTGAGTATTGAAAACTGAGAATTCAGGATATTCTATTGAGTATTGAGAATTTTAGATTGATGGTTGAGTGTTGAGAATTGATGGTTGAGGGTTGTGTGTTGAATATTGAGGATTGGCGGATTGAGTATTGAAGATTGAGGACTGAGGACTGAGGACTGAGTATTGAGGATTGAGGATTGAGCATTGAGGATTGAAGATTGAGGACTGGGGATTGAGGATTGAAGATTGAGAATTAAGGATTGAGGATTGGGGATTGAGGATCTAGGATTGAATATTGATTACTGAGGATTGAAGATTGAGGATTGAGGATTGAGGATTGAGAATTGAGAATTGAGGATAAGGACTGAGGGTTGAGGATTGAGGTTTGCGGAATGAAGATTGAGGATTGGGGATTGAGGATTGACGATTGAGGATTGAGTATTGATGATCGAGAATTGAGGATTGAGGATTGGGGATTGAGTATTGAGGATGGAAGATTGAGGATTGAGGATTGGGGATTGAAGATTGAGGACTGAGGATTGAGGATTGAGGATTGAGCATTGAAGATTGAAGATTGGGGACTGGGGATTGAGGATTGAAGATTGAGGATTAAGGATTGAGGATTGGGGATTGGAGATCTAGGATTGGAGATTGATTATTGAGGATTGAAGATTGAGTGTTGAGGTTTGAGAATTGAGAATTGTGAATTCAGGATGAGGACTGAGGGTTGAGGATTGAGGTTTGAGGTACGAGGATTGAGGATTGAGGATTGAGGACTGAGGATTGAGGATTGACTATTGAGGATTGAGGACTGAGGATTGAGGAATGAGGATTGAGGATTGAGGGTTGAGAATTGAAGATTGAGTATTGATGATTGAAGATTGAGGATTGAGCATTGAGGGTTGAGGATTGAGGACGAGGACTGACAGTTGAGGATTGTGGTTTGAGGATTGAGGGTTGAGGATTGAGAATTGAGGATTGAGAATTGAGGATGAGGACTGAGGTTTGAGGACTGATGACTGAGGATTGAGGATTGAGGATTGATGATTGCGGATTGAGGACTGAAGATTGAGTATTGAGGATTGAATATTGAGGATTGAGGATTGAGTATTGAGGATTGAAGATTGGGTATTGAGGATTGAAGATTGAGGATTGAGGATTGAGGATTGAGGATTGTGGATTGAGGATTGAGGATTGAGGATTGAGGATAGAGGATTGAAGACTGAGGATTGAGGATTGAGGATTGAGGATTGAGGATTGAGGATTGAAGATTGAGTGTTGAGGATTGAGGGTTGAGGATTGAGGATTGAGGATTGAGGATTGAGGATGAGAGCTGTGCGTTGAGGATTGAGGTTTGAGGACTGAGGTCTGAGGAATGAGGATTGAGAATTGGGGATTGAGGATTGAGTATTGAAGATTGAGGATTGGGTATTGAGGACTGAAGGATGAGGCTTGAGGATTGAGGATTGAGGATTGAGGATTGAAGATTGAGTATTGAGGTTTGAAGACTGACGATTGAGGGTTGAGGATTGAGGATTGAGGATTGAGGATTGATGATTGAGTATTGAGGATTGAAGGTTGAGGATTGAGGTTTGAGGATTGAGGATTGAGGATTGAGGATTGAAGATTGAGGATTGGGGACTGAGTGTCGAGGGTTGAGTGATGAGAATTGATGTTTGTGGATGGAGGTTTGAAGATTGAAGACTGAGGATTGAGTATTGAAAACTGAGAATTCAGGATATTCTATTGAGTATTGAGAATTTTAGATTGATGGTTGAGTGTTGAGAATTGATGGTTGAGGGTTGTGTGTTGAATATTGAGGATTGGCGGATTGAGTATTGAAGATTGAGGACTGAGGACTGAGGACTGAGTATTGAGGATTGAGGATTGAGCATTGAGGATTGAAGATTGAGGACTGGGGATTGAGGATTGAAGATTGAGAATTAAGGATTGAGGATTGGGGATTGAGGATCTAGGATTGAATATTGATTACTGAGGATTGAAGATTGAGGATTGAGGATTGAGGATTGAGAATTGAGAATTGAGGATAAGGACTGAGGGTTGAGGATTGAGGTTTGCGGAATGAAGATTGAGGATTGGGGATTGAGGATTGACGATTGAGGATTGAGTATTGATGATCGAGAATTGAGGATTGAGGATTGGGGATTGAGTATTGAGGATGGAAGATTGAGGATTGAGGATTGGGGATTGAAGATTGAGGACTGAGGATTGAGGATTGAGGATTGAGCATTGAAGATTGAAGATTGGGGACTGGGGATTGAGGATTGAAGATTGAGGATTAAGGATTGAGGATTGGGGATTGGAGATCTAGGATTGGAGATTGATTATTGAGGATTGAAGATTGAGTGTTGAGGTTTGAGAATTGAGAATTGTGAATTCAGGATGAGGACTGAGGGTTGAGGATTGAGGTTTGAGGTACGAGGATTGAGGATTGAGGATTGAGGACTGAGGATTGAGGATTGACTATTGAGGATTGAGGACTGAGGATTGAGGAATGAGGATTGAGGATTGAGGATTGAGGATTGAGTATTGAAGATTGAGAATTGATGATTGAGGATTGAGGATTGAGGATTAAGGATTGAGTATTGAGGACTGAGGATTGAAGATTGAGGATTGAGGATTGAGGATTAAAGATTGAGTACTGAGGATTGAAGATTTAGAATTGAGGATTGAGGATTGAACATAGAGGACTGAGTGTTGAGGGTTGAGTGATGAGAATTGATGTTTGTGGATAGAGAGTTGAAGATTCCAGATTGAGTATTGTATACTGAAAACTGTGAATTGAGGATATTCTATCGAGGATTGAGGACTGTCACCTGATTGTTGAGGACTGAGGGCTGAAGATTGAGGATTCAGGATTGGGGATTCAGAATTGAGGTTTGAGGACTGAGGATTGAGAATTGAGAATTGAGGATGAGGACTGACGTTTGTGGATTGAGGTTTGAGGAATGAGGATTAAGGATTGGGGATTGAGGATTGAGGATTGAGGACTGAGGATTGAGGATTGACTATTGAGGATTGAGGATTGAGGATTGAAGGTTGAGTATTGAGGATTGAAGATTGAGGATTGTGCATTGAAGATTGAGTATTGAGGGTTGAAGATTGAGGATTGAGGATTGAGGATTGAGAACTGACGATGAGGGCTGAGGCTTGAGGATTGAGGTTTGAGGACTGAGGACTGAGGATTGAGGATTGAGAATTGAGGACTGTAGATTGAGGATTGAGGATTGAAGATTGAGGATTGGGTATTGAGTATTGAACATTGAGTATTGAGGATTGAGGATCCAGGATTGAGGATTGAGGATTGAATATTGAATATTGATGATTGTAGATTGAGGATTGAGGATTGAGCGTTGTGGATTGAGGACGAGGACCGAGGGTTGAGTATTGATGTTTGATGTCTGAGGATTGAGGATTGAGGATTGAGAATTGAGGATTGAGGATTGAGGATTGAAAATTGAGGATTGGGTATTGAGGATTGAAGAATGAGGACTGAGGATTTAGGATTGAGGATTGAGGATTGAAGATTGAGTATTGAGGATTGAAGATTGAGTATTGGGGATTGAAGGTTGAGGATTGTTAATTGAAGATTGAGTATTGAGGATTAGAGATTGAGGATTGAGGATTGAAGATTGAGTATTGAGGATTGAAGATTGAGGATTGTGCATTGAAGATTGAGTATTGAGGGTTGAAGATTGAGCATTGAGGATTGAGGATTGAGAACTGACGATGAGGGCTGAGGGTTGAGGATTGAGGTTTGAGGACTGAGGACTGAGGATTGAGGATTGAGAATTGAGGACTGTAGATTGAGGATTGAGGATTGAAGATTGAGGATTGGGTATTGAGTATTGAACATTGAGTATTGAGGATTGAGGATTGAGGATTGAATATTGAATATTGATGATTGTAGATTGAGGATTGAGGATTGAGCGTTGTGGATTGAGGACGAGGACCGAGGGTTGAGTATTGATGTTTGATGTCTGAGGATTGAGGATTGAGGATTGAGAATTGAGGATTGAGGATTGAGGATTGAAAATTGAGGATTGGGTATTGAGGATTGAAGAATGAGGACTGAGGATTTAGGATTGAGGATTGAGGATTGAAGATTGAGTATTGAGGATTGAAGATTGAGTATTGGGGATTGAAGATTGAGGATTGTGCATTGAAGATTGAGTATTGAGGATTGAAGATTGAGGATTGAGGATTGAGGATTGAGAATTGACGATGAGGGCTGAGGGTTCAGGATTGAGGTCTGAGGACTGAGGACTGAGGATTGAGGATTGAGGATTGAGGATTGAGGATTGAGGGTTGAGGGTTGAGGATTGAAGATTGAGGACTGAGGATTGATGATTAAAGATTGAGTATTGAGGATTGAAGATTGAGGATTGATGATTGAGGATTGAGGAATGAGGATTGAGGATAGAGGATTGATGATTGAGGATTGAGGAATGAGTATTGAGGATTGAGGATTGAGGATTGAGTATTGAAGATAGAGAATTGATGATTGAGGATTGAGGATTGAGGATTGAGGATTGAGTATCGAGGACTGAGGATTGAGGATGAGGGCTGAGGGTTGAGGATTGAGGTTTAAGGACTGAGGACTGAGGATTGAGGGTTGAGAATTGAGGGTTGAAGATTGAGGATTGAAGATTGAGGATTTGTTATTGAGGATTGAAGAATGAGGATTGAGGATTGAGGATTGAAGATTGAGTATTGAGTATTGAAGATTGACGATTGAGGATTGTGGATTGAAGATTGAGGATTGAACATTGAGGACTGAGTGTTAAGGGTTGAGTGATGAGAATTGATGCTTGTGGATAGAGGTTTGAAGATTGCAGATTGAGTATTGAGTATTGAAATCTGTGAATTGAGGATATTCTATTGAGGATTCAGGATTGTCAACTGATTGTTGAGTACCGAGGGCTGAAGATTGAGGATTCAGGATTGAGGATTCAGAATTGAGGTTTGAGGACTGAGGATTGAGGACTGAAGATTGATTATTGAGGATTGAAGGTTGAGGATTGAGGATTGAGGATTGAGGATTGAGGATTGAGGATGAGAGCTGTGCGTTGAGGATTGAGGTTTGAGGACTGAGGACTGAGGATTGAGGATTGAGGATTGAAGATTGAGTATTGATGATTGAAGATTGAGGATTGAGGATTGTGGGTTGAGGATTGAGGACGAGGACTGACAGTTGAGGATTGTGGTTTGAGGATTGAGGGTTGAGGATTGAGAATTGAGGATGAGAACTGAGGTTTGAGGATTGAGGTTTGAGGAATGAGGATTGAGGATTGAGGATTGAGGATTGAGGATTGAGGATTGAGTATTGAAGGTTGAGGATTGATGACTGAGGATTGAGGATTGCGGATTGACGATTGAGGATTGAGGATTGAGGGTTGAAGTTTGAGTATTGAGGATTGAAGATTGAGGATTGAGGATTGAGGATGGGGGATTGAAGAGAGAGGACTGAGTGTTGAGGATTGAGTGTTGAGAATTGATGTTTGAGGGTTGAGATTTGATTATTGATTTTTGTGGATTGAGTATTGAACGATGAGATTTCAGGGTATTCTATTGAGTATTGAGAATTGAGTATTGATTGTTGAGTATTGAGGACTGATGGTTGAGGGTTTTGTGTTGAATATTGAGGATTGAGGATTGAGGATTGAGGATTGAGGATTGAGGATTGTGGATTGAAGATTGAGGATTGAACATTGAGGACTGAGTGTTAAGGGTTGAGTGATGAGAATTGATGCTTGTGGATAGAGGTTTGAAGATTGCAGATTGAGTATTGAGTATTGAAATCTGTGAATTGAGGATATTCTATTGAGGATTCAGGATTGTCAACTGATTGTTGAGTACCGAGGGCTGAAGATTGAGGATTCAGGATTGAGGATTCAGAATTGAGGTTTGAGGACTGAGGATTGAGGACTGAAGATTGATTATTGAGGATTGAAGGTTGAGGATTGAGGATTGAGGATTGAGGATTGAGGATCGAGGATGAGAGCTGTGCGTTGAGGATTGAGGTTTGAGGACTGAGGACTGAGGATTGAGGATTGAGGATTGAAGATTGAGTATTGATGATTGAAGATTGAGGATTGAGGATTGTGGGTTGAGGATTGAGGACGAGGACTGACAGTTGAGGATTGTGGTTTGAGGATTGAGGGTTGAGGATTGAGAATTGAGGATGAGAACTGAGGTTTGAGGATTGAGGTTTGAGGAATGAGGATTGAGGATTGAGGATTGAGGATTGAGGATTGAGGATTGAGTATTGAAGGTTGAGGATTGATGACTGAGGATTGAGGATTGCGGATTGACGATTGAGGATTGAGGATTGAGGGTTGAAGTTTGAGTATTGAGGATTGAAGATTGAGGATTGAGGATTGAGGATGGGGGATTGAAGAGAGAGGACTGAGTGTTGAGGATTGAGTGTTGAGAATTGATGTTTGAGGGTTGAGATTTGATTATTGATTTTTGTGGATTGAGTATTGAACGATGAGATTTCAGGGTATTCTATTGAGTATTGAGAATTGAGTATTGATTGTTGAGTATTGAGGACTGATGGTTGAGGGTTTTGTGTTGAATATTGAGGATTGAGGATTGAGGATTGAGGATTGAGGATTGAGGATTGAGGATTGAAGATTGAGTATTGAGAATTGAAGGTTGAGGACTGAGGATTGAGGATTGAGGATTGAGGACTGAGGATTGAGGATTGACTATTGAGGATTGAGGATTGAGGATTGAAGATTGAGTATTGAGGATTGAAGATTGAGGATTGTGCATTGAAGATTGAGTATTGAGGGTTGAAGATTGAGGATTGAGGATTGAGGATTGAGAATTGACGATGAGGGCTGAGGGTTGAGGATTGAGGTTTGAGGACTGAGGACTGAGGATTGAGGATTGAGGATTGAGGATTGAGGATTGAGGGTTGAGGATTGAGGATTGAAGATTGAGGACTGAGGATTGATGATTAAAGATTGAGTATTGAGGATTGAAGATTGAGGATTGATGATTGAGGATTGAGGAATGAGGATTGAGGATTGAGGATTGATGATTGAGGATTGAGGAATGAGGATTGAGGATTGAGGATTGAGGATTGAGTATTGAAGATTGAGAATTGATGACTGAGGATTGAGGATTGAGGATTGAGGATTGAGTATTGAGGACTGAGGATTGAAGATTGAGGATTGAGGATTGAGGATTAAAGATTGAGTACTGAGGATTGAAGATTGAGAACTGAGGATTGAGGATTGAACATTGAGGACTGAGTGTTGAGGGTTGAGTGATGAGAATTGATGTTTGTGGATAGAGATTTGAAGATTCGAGATTGAGTATTGTGTATTGAAAACTGTGAATTGAGGATATTCTATTGAGGATTGAGGATTGACAACTGATTGTTGAGGACTGAGGGCTGAAGGTTGAGTATTCAGGATTGAGGATTCAGGATTGAGGTTTGAGGACTGAGGATTGAGGGTTGAGGATTGGGGATTGAGGATTGAGGATTGAGGATTGAAGATTGAGGATTGGGTATTGAGGATTGAACATTGAGGATTGAGGATTGAGAATTGATGATTGAGTATTGAGGACTGGAGATTGAGGATTGAGGTTTGAGGATTGAGGATTGAGGATTGAGGATTGAGGTTTGAAGACTGACGATTGAGGGTAGAGCATTGAGGATTGAGGATTGAGAATTGATGATTGAGTATTGAGGACTGGAGATTGAGGATTGAGGTTTGAGGATTGAGGATTGAGGATTGAGGATTGAAGATTGAGGATTGGGACTGAGTGTTGAGGGTTGGGTTATGAGAATTGATGTTTGTGGATAGATATTTGAAGATTGCATATTGAGCATTGAGTATTGAAAACTGTGAATTGATGATATTCTATTGAGGATTGCGAATTGACAACTGATTGTTGAGGACTGAGGGCTGAAGATTGAGGATTCAGGATTGGGAATCCAGAATTGATGATTGAGGACTGAGGGCTGAGGGCTGAAGATAGAGTATTGAGGATTGAAGATTGAGGATTAAGGATTGAGGATTGGTGATTGAGGATCTAGGACTGAAAATTGATTATTGAGGGTTGAAGATTGAGGATTGAGCATTGAGGATTGAGAATTGAGAATTGAGAATTGAGGATAAGGACTGAGGGTTGAGGATTGAGGTTTGAGGAATGAGGATTGAGGATTGAGGATTGAGGATTGAAGATTGAGTATTGATGATTGAAGATTGAGGATTGAGGATTGAGGGTTGAGGATTGAGGACGAGGACTGACAGTTGGGGATTGTGGTTTGAGGATTGAGGTGTGAGGATTGAGAATTGAGGATGAGAACTGAGGTTTGAGGATTGAGGTTTGAGGAATGAGGATTGAGGATTGAGGATTGAGGATTGGGGACTGAGTGTTGAGGGTTGAGTTATGAGAATTGATGTTTGTGGATAAATATTTGAAGATTGCAGATTGAGCATTGAGTATTGAAAACTGTGAATTGATGATATTCTATTGAGGATTGAGAATTGACAACAGATTGTTGAGGACTGAGGGCAGAAGATTGAGGATTCAGGATTGGGAATTCAGAATTGATGATTGAGGACTGAGGACTGAGGGTTGAAGATAGAGTGTTGAGGATTGAATATTGAGGATTGAGGTTTGAGGATTGAGGATTGAGGATTGAGGATTGAAGATTGAGGATTGGGGACTGAGTGTTGAGGGTTGAGTTATGAGAATTGATGTTTGTGGATAGATATTTGAAGATTGCAGATTGAGCATTGAGTATTGAAAACTGTGAATTGATGATATTCTATTGAGGATTGAGAATTGACAACTGATTGTTGAGGACTGAGGGCTGAAGATTGAGGATTCAGGATTGGGAATTCAGAATTGATGATTGAGGACTGAGGACTGAGGGTTGAAGATAGAGTATTGAGGATTGAAGATTGAGGATTAAGGATTGAGGATTGGGGATTGAGGATCTAGGACTGAAAATTGATTATTGAGGGTTGAAGATTGAGGATTGAGGATTGAGGATTGAGAATTGAGAATTGAGGATAAGGACTGAGGGTTGAGGATTGAGGTTTGAGGAATGAGGATTGAGGATTGAGGATTGAGGATTGAAGATTGAGTATTGAGGATTGAAGATTGAGGATTGAGGACTGAGGATTGAGGATTGAGTATTGAGGATTGATGATTGAGTATTGACGACTGAAGATTGAGGATTGAGGTTTGAGGATTGAGGATTGAGGATTGATGACTGAGGATTGAGGATTGAGGATTGAGCACTGAGAATTGAAGTTTGAGGACTGAAGATTGAGTATTGAAATTGACGATTGAGGATTGTGGATTGAGGATTGAGGATTGAACATTGAGGACTGAGTGTTGAGGGTTGAGTGATGAGAATTGATGTTTGTGGATAGAGGTTTGAAGATTGCAGATTGAGTATTGAGCTTTGAAAGCTGTGAATTGAGGATATTCTATTGAGGATTCAGGGTTGACATCTGATTGTTGAGGACTGAGGGCTTGAGATTGACGATGCAGGGTTGAGGATTCAGGATTGAGGTTTGAGGACTGAGGATTGAGGATTGAAGATTGAGGATTGAGGATTGAGGATTGAGGATTGAAGATTGAGATTTGGGTATTGAGGATTGAACATTGAGGATTGAGGACTGAGGATTGAGGATTGATGATTGAGGATTGAAGATTGAGTATTGAGGATTGAAGACTGACGATTGAGGGTAGAGGATTGAGGATTGAGGATTGAGGATTGATGATTGAGCATTGAGGACTGAAGATTGAGGATTGAGGTTTGAGGATTGAGGATTGAGGATTGAGGATTGAAGATTGAGGATTGGGGACTGAGTGTTGAGGGTTGAGTTATGAGAATTGATGTTTGTGGATAGATATTTGAAGATTGCAGATTGAGCATTGAGTATTGAAAACTGTGAATTGATGATACTCTATTGAGGATTGAGAATTGACAACTGATTCCTAAGGACTGAGGGCTGAAGATTGAGGATTCAGGATTGGGAATTCAGAATTGATTATTGAGGACTGAGGGCTGAGGGTTGAAGATAGAGTATTGAGGATTGAAGATTGAGGATTAAGGATTGAGTGTTGAGGATTGAGGACGAGGACTGACGGTTGAGGATTGAGGTTTGAGGATTGAGGATTGAGGATTGATGACTGAGGATTGAGGATTGAGGATTGAGCACTGAGAATTGAAGTTTGAGGACTGGAGATTGAGTATTGAAATTGACGATTGAGGATTGTGGATTGAGGATTGAGGATTGAACATTGAGGACTGAGTGGTGAGGGTTGAGTGATGAGAATTGATGTTTGTGGATAGAGGTTTGAAGATTGCAGATTGAGTATTGAGTTTTGAAAACTGTGAATTGAGGTTATTCTATTGAGGATTCAGGGTTGACATCTGATTGTTGAGGACTGAGGGCTTGAGATTGAGGATGCAGGGTTGAGGATTCAGGATTGAGGTTTGAGGACTGAGGATTGAGGATTGAAGATTGAGGATTGAGGATTGAGGATTGAGGATTGAAAATTGAGGATTGGGTATTGCGGATTGAACATTGAGGATTGAGGACTGAGGATTGAGGATTGATGATTGAGGATTGAAGATTGAGTATTGAGGATTGAAGATTGAGGATTGAGGACTGAGCATTGAGGATTGAGTATTGAGGATTGAGAACTGAAGATTGAGTATTGAGGATTGAAGGTTGAGGATTGTGGATTGAGGATTGAGGATTGAGGATTGAATATTGAGGATTGGGGACTGAGTGTTGAGGGTTGAATGATGAGAATTGATGTTTGTGGATAGAGGTTTGAAGATTGCAGATTGAGTATTGAGTATTGAAAACTGTGAATTGATAATATTCTATTGAGGATTGATGGTTGACAACTGATTGTTGAGGACTGAGGGCTGAAGCTTCAGGATTCAGGATTGAGGATTCAGGATTGAGGTTTGAGGAGAGAGGACTGAGGTTTGAGGATTGAGGATTGAGAATTGAGGATTGAGGATTGAGGATTGAAGATTGAGGATTGGCTGTTGAGGATTGAACATCGAGGATTGAGGATTGAGGATTGAGGATTGAGGATTGAGGATTGAATGTTGAATATTGATGAATGAAGATTGAGGATTGAGGATTGAGGGTTGTGGATTGAGAACGAGGATTGAGGGTTGAGTGTTGATGCCTGAGGTCTGAGGATTGAGGATTGAGGATTGCGAACTGAGGATTGAGGGTTCAGGATTGAAGATTGAGGATTGGGTATTGAGGATTGAAGAATGAGGATTGAAGAATGAGGATTGGGGATTGAGTACTGAGGATTGAGGATTGAATATTTAGTATTGAGGATTGAATATTGAGGATTGAGGATTGAGGATTAAGGATTGAGGATTGAAGATTGAGTATTGCGGATTGAAGATTGAGGATTGAGGATTGAGGATTGAGGATTGAGGATTGAGGATGGAGGATTGAAGATTGAGTGTTGTGGATTGAGAACGAGGACTGAGGGTTGAGTATTGATGTTTGAGGTCTGAGGATTGAGGACTGAGGATTGACAATTGAGGATTGATGATTGAGGATTGAAGATTGAGGATTGGGTATTGAGGATTGAAGAATGAGTGTTGAGTGTTGATGATTGAGGATTGACGATTGAAGACTGAGTGTTGAGTGTTGAGCGACGAGAATTGATGTTTGTGGATTGAGGTTTGAAGATTGAAGAATGGGGATTGAGTATTGAAAACTGTGAATTGAGGATATTCTATTGAGGATTGAGGATTGACAACTGATTGTTGAGGACTGAGGGCTGAAGATTGAGTATTCAGGATTGAGGATTCAGGATTGAGGTTTGAGGACTGAGGATTGAGGGTTGAGGATTGGGGATTGAGGATTGAGGATTGAGGATTGAAGATTGAGGATTGGGTATTGAGGATTGAACATTGAGGATTGAGGATTGAGTATTGAAGATTGAGGATCGAGGATTGAGTGTTGTGGATTGAGGACGAGGACTGAGGGTTGAGTATTGATGTTTGAGGTCTGAGGATTGAGGATTGAGGATTGAGAATTGAGGATTGAGGATTGAGGATTGAAGATTGAGGATTGGGTGTTGAGGATTGAAGAATGAGGATTGAGAATTGGGGATTGAGGATTGAGTATTGAAGATTGAGGATTGGGTATTGAGGATTGAAGGATGAGGCTTCAGGATTGAGGATTGAGGATTGAGGATTGAAGATTGAGTATTGAGGTTTGAAGACTGACGATTGAGGGTAGAGGATTGAGGATTGAGGATTGAGAATTGATGATTGAGTATTGAGGACTGGAGATTGAGGATTGAGGTTTGAGGATTGAGGGTTGAGGATTGAGGATTGAGGTTTGAAGACTGACGATTGAGGGTAGAGCATTGAGGATTGAGGATTGAGAATTGATGATTGAGTATTGAGGACTGGAGATTGAGGATTGAGGATTGAGGATTGAGGATTGAGGATTGAGGATTGAAGATTGAGGATTGGGACTGAGTGTTGAGGGTTGGGTTATGAGAACTGATGTTTGTGGATAGATATTTGAAGATTGCATATTGAGCATTGAGTATTGAAAACTGTGAATTGATGATATTCTATTGAGGATTGCGTATTGGCAACTGATTGTTGAGGACTGAGGGCTGAAGATTGAGGATTCAGGATTGGGAATTCAGAATTGATGATTGAGGACTGAGGACTGAGTGCTGAAGATTGAGGATTCAGGATTGGGAATTCAGAATTGATGATTGAGGACTGAGGACTGAGGGTTGAAGATAGAGTATTGAGGATTGAAGATTGAGGATTAAGGATTGAGGATTGGGGATTGAGGATCTAGGACTGAAAATTGATTATTGAGGGTTGAAGATTGAGGATTGAGGATTGAGGATTGAGAATTGAGAATTGAGGATAATGACTGTGGGTTGAGGATTGAGGTTTGAGGAATGAGGATTGAGGATTGAGGATTGAGGATTGAAGATTGAGTATTGAGGATTGAAGATTGAGGATTGAGGACTGAGGATTGAGGATTGAGTATTGAGGATTGATGATTGAGTATTGACGACTGAAGATTGAGGATTGAGGTTTGAGGATTGAGGATTGAGGATTGATGACTGAGGATTGAGGATTGAGGATTGAGCACTGAGAATTGAAGTTTGAGGACTGGAGATTGAGTATTGAAATTGACGATTGAGGATTGTGGATTGAGGATTGAGGATTGAACATTGAGGACTGAGTGTTGAGGGTTGAGTGATGAGAATTGATGTTTGTGGATAGAGGTTTGAAGATTGCAGATTGAGTATTGAGCTTTGAAAGCTGTGAATTGAGGATATTCTATTGAGGATTCAGGGTTGACATCTGATTGTTGAGGACTGAGGGCTTGAGATTGACGATGCAGGGTTGAGGATTCAGGATTGAGGTTTGAGGACTGAGGATTGAGGATTGAAGATTGAGGATTGAGGATTGAGGATTGAGGATTGAAGATTGAGATTTGGGTATTGAGGATTGAACATTGAGGATTGAGGACTGAGGATTGAGGATTGATGATTGAGGATTGAAGATTGAGTATTGAGGATTGAAGACTGACGATTGAGGGTAGAGGATTGAGGATTGAGGATTGAGGATTGATGATTGAGCATTGAGGACTGAAGATTGAGGATTGAGGTTTGAGGATTGAGGATTGAGGATTGAGGATTGAAGATTGAGGATTGGGGACTGAGTGTTGAGGGTTGAGTTATGAGAATTCATGTTTGTGGATAGATATTTGAAGATTGCAGATTGAGCATTGAGTATTGAAAACTGTGAATTGATGATACTCTATTGAGGATTGAGAATTGACAACTGATTCTTAAGGACTGAGGGCTGAAGATTGAGGATTCAGGATTGGGAATTCAGAATTGATTATTGAGGACTGAGGGCTGAGGGTTGAAGATAGAGTATTGAGGATTGAAGATTGAGGATTAAGGATTGAGTGTTGAGGATTGAGGACGAGGACTGACGGTTGAGGATTGAGGTTTGAGGATTGAGGATTGAGGATTGATGACTGAGGATTGAGGATTGAGGATTGAGCACTGAGAATTGAAGTTTGAGGACTGGAGATTGAGTATTGAAATTGACGATTGAGGATTGTGGATTGAGGATTGAGGATTGAACATTGAGGACTGAGTGGTGAGGGTTGAGTGATGAGAATTGATGTTTGTGGATAGAGGTTTGAAGATTGCAGATTGAGTATTGAGTTTTGAAAACTGTGAATTGAGGTTATTCTATTGAGGATTCAGGGTTGACATCTGATTGTTGAGGACTGAGGGCTTGAGATTGAGGATGCAGGGTTGAGGATTCAGGATTGAGGTTTGAGGACTGAGGATTGAGGAGTGAAGATTGAGGATTGAGGATTGAGGATTGAGGATTGAAAATTGAGGATTGGGTATTGCGGATTGAACATTGAGGATTGAGGACTGAGGATTGAGGATTGATGATTGAGGATTGAAGATTGAGTATTGAGGATTGAAGACTGACGATTGAGGGTAGAGGATTGAGGATTGAGGATTGAGGATTGATGATTGAGCATTGAGGACTGAAGATTGAGGATTGAGGTTTGAGGATTGAGGATTGAGGATTGAGGATTGAAGATTGAGGATTGGGGACTGAGTGTTGAGGGTTGAGTTATGAGAATTGATGTTTGTGGATAGATATTTGAACATTGCAGATTGAGCATTGAGTATTGAAAACTGTGAATTGATGATACTCTATTGAGGATTGAGAATTGACATCTGATTCTTAAGGACTGAGGGCTGAAGATTGAGGATTCAGGATTGGGAATTCAGAATTGATTATTGAGGACTGAGGACTGAGGGTTGAAGATAGAGTATTGAGGATTGAAGATTGAGGATTAAGGATTGAGTGTTGAGGATTGAGGACGAGGACTGACGGTTGAGGATTGAGGTTTGAGGATTGAGGATTGAGGATTGATGACTGAGGATTGAGGATTGAGGATTGAGCACTGAGAATTGAAGTTTGAGGACTGGAGATTGAGTATTGAAATTGACGATTGAGGATTGTGGATTGAGGATTGAGGATTGAACATTGAGGACTGAGTGGTGAGGGTTGAGTGATGAGAATTGATGTTTGTGGATAGAGGTTTGAAGATTGCAGATTGAGTATTGAGTTTTGAAAACTGTGAATTGAGGTTATTCTATTGAGGATTCAGGGTTGACATCTGATTGTTGAGGACTGAGGGCTTGAGATTGAGGATGCAGGGTTGAGGATTCAGGATTGAGGTTTGAGGACTGAGGATTGAGGATTGAAGATTGAGGATTGAGGATTGAGGATTGAGGATTGAAAATTGAGGATTGGGTATTGCGGATTGAACATTGAGGATTGAGGACTGAGGATTGAGGATTGATGATTGAGGATTGAAGATTGAGTATTGAGGATTGAAGATTGAGGATTGAGGACTGAGCATTGAGGATTGAGTATTGAGGATTGAGAACTGAAGATTGAGTATTGAGGATTGAAGGTTGAGGATTGTGGATTGAGGATTGAGGATTGAGGATTGAATATTGAGGATTGGGGACTGAGTGTTGAGGGTTGAATGATCAGAATTGATGTTTGTGGATAGAGGTTTGAAGATTGCAGATTGAGTATTGAGTATTGAAAACTGTGAATTGATAATATTCTATTGAGGATTGATGGTTGACAACTGATTGTTGAGGACTGAGGGCTGAAGCTTGAGGATTCAGGATTGAGGATTCAGGATTGAGGTTTGAGGAGAGAGGACTGAGGTTTGAGGATTGAGGATTGAGAATTGAGGATTGACGATTGAGGATTGAAGATTGAGGATTGGCTGTTGAGGATTGAACATCGAGGATTGAGGATTGAGGATTGAGGATTGAGGATTGAGGATTGAATGTTGAATATTGATGAATGAAGATTGAGGATTGAGGATTGAGGGTTGTGGACTGAGAACGAGGATTGAGGGTTGAGTGTTGATGCCTGAGGTCTGAGGATTGAGGATTGAGGATTGCGAACTGAGGATTGAGGGTTCAGGATTGAAGATTGAGGATTGGGTATTGAGGATTGAAGAATGAGGATTGAAGAATGAGGATTGGGGATTGAGTACTGAGGATTGAGGATTGAATATTGAGTATTGAGGATTGAATATTGAGGATTGAGGATTGAGGATTAAGGATTGAGGATTGAAGATTGAGTATTGCGGATTGAAGATTGAGGATTGAGGATTGAGGATTGAGGATTGAGGATTGAGGATGGAGGATTGAAGATTGAGTGTTGTGGATTGAGAACGAGGACTGAGGGTTGAGTATTGATGTTTGAGGTCTGAGGATTGAGGACTGAGGATTGACAATTGAGGATTGATGATTGAGGATTGAAGATTGAGGATTGGGTATTGAGGATTGAAGAATGAGTGTTGAGTGTTGATGATTGAGGATTGAGGATTGAAGACTGAGTGTTGAGTGTTGAGCGATGAGAATTGATGTTTGTGGATTGAGGTTTGAAGATTGAAGAATGGGGATTGAGTATTGAAAACTGTGAATTGAGGATATTCTATTGAGGATTGAGGATTGACAACTGATTGTTGAGGACTGAGGGCTGAAGATTGAGTATTCAGGATTGAGGATTCAGGATTGAGGTTTGAGGACTGAGGATTGAGGGTTGAGGATTGGGGATTGAGGATTGAGGATTGAGGATTGAAGATTGAGGATTGGGTATTGAGGATTGAACATTGAGGATTGAGGATTAAGTATTGAAGATTGAGGATCGAGGATTGAGTGTTGTGGATTGAGGACGAGGACTGAGGGTTGAGTATTGATGTTTGAGGTCTGAGGATTGAGGATTGAGGATTGAGAATTGAGGATTGAGGATTGAGGATTGAAGATTGAGGATTGGGTGTTGAGGATTGAAGAATGAGGATTGAGCATTGGGGATTGAGGATTGAGTATTGAAGATTGAGGATTGGGTATTGAGGATTGAAGGATGAGGCTTGAGGATTGAGGATTGAGGATTGAGGATTGAAGATTGAGTATTGAGGTTTGAAGACTGACGATTGAGGGTAGAGGATTGAGGATTGAGGATTGAGAATTGATGATTGAGTATTGAGGTCTGGAGATTGAGGATTGAGGTTTGAGGATTGAGGATTGAGGATTGAGGATTGAGGTTTGAAGACTGACGATTAAGGGTAGAGCATTGAGGATTGAGGATTGAGAATTGATGATTGAGTATTGAGGACTGGAGATTGAGGATTGAGGTTTGAGGATTGAGGATTGAGGATTGAGGATTGAGGATTGAGGATTGGGGACTGAGTGTTGATGGTTGAGTTATGAGAATTGATGTTTGTGGGTAAATATTTGAAGATTGCAGATTGAGCATTGAGTATTGAAAACTGTGAATTGATGATATTCTATTGAGGATTGAGAATTGACAACTGATTGTTGAGGACTGAGGGCTGAAGATTGAGGATTCAGGATTGGGAATTCAGAATTGATGATTGAGGACTGAGGGCTGAGGGTTGAAGATAGAGTATTGAGGATTGAAGATTGAGGATTGAGGTTTGAGGATTGAGGATTGAGGATTGAGGATTGAAGATTGAGGATTGGGGACTGAGTGTTGAGGGTTGAGTTATGAGAATTGATGTTTGTGGATAGATATTTGAAGATTGCAGATTGAGCATTGAGTATTGAAAACTGTGAATTGATGATATTCTATTGAGGATTGAGAATTGACAACTGATTGTTGAGGACTGAGGGCTGAAGATTGAGGATTCAGGATTGGGAATTCAGAATTGATGATTGAGGACTGAGGACTGAGGGTTGAAGATAGAGTATTGAGGATTGAAGATTGAGGATTAAGGATTGAGTGTTGAGGATTGAGGACGAGGACTGACGGTTGAGGATTGAGGTTTGAGGATTGAGGATTGAGGATTGATGACTGAGGATTGAGGATTGAGGATTGAGGGTTGAGGGTTGAAGATTGTGTATTGAGGATTGAAGATTGAGGATTGAGGATTGATGATTGAGGATTGAGGATTGAGGATTGAAGATTGAGGATTGGGTATTGCGGAATGAATATTGAGGATTGAGGATTGAGGTTTTAGGATTGAGGATTGAGGACTGAAGATTAAATATTGATGATTGAAGATTGAGGATTGAGGATTGATGGTTGTGGATTGAGGACGAGGACTGAGGGTTCAGTATTGCTGTTTGAAGTCTGAGGATTGAGGGTTGAGGATTCAGAATTGAGGATTGAGGATTGAGGATTGAAGATTGAGGATTGGGTATTGAGGATTGAAGAATGAGGATTGAGGATTGGGGTTGAGGATTGAGGATTGAGGATTGAAGGTTCATTATTGAGGATTGAAGATTGAGAATTGCGGATTGAGAATTGAACATTGAGGACTGAGTGTTGAGGGTTGAGTGATGAGAATTGATGTTTGTGGATAGAGATTTGAAGATTGCAGATTGAGTATTGAGTATTGAAAACTGTGAATTGAGTATATTCTATTGAGGATTGGGGATTGACAACTGATTGTTGAGGACTTAGGGCTGAAGATTGATGGTTCCGGATTGAGGATTCAGAATTGAAATTTGAGGACTGAGCATTGAGGTTTGAAGTTTGAGTATTGAGGATTGAAGATTGAGAATTGAGGATTGAGGATTGAGGATTGAGGATGAGAACTGAGGGTTTAGGATTGAGGTTTGAGGACTGAGGACTGACGATTGAGGATTGAGAATTGAGGATTGAGGATTGAGGGTTGAAGATTGAGGATTGGGTATTGAGGATTGAAGAATGAGTATTGAGGATTGAGGATTGAGGATTGAGGATAGAAGATTAAGTATTGAAGATTGAAGGTTGACGATCGAGGATTGAGAATTGAGGATTGATTGTTGAGTATTGAGGATTGATGGTTGAGGGTTTTGTGTTGAATATTGAGGATTGAGCATTGAGGATTGAGGATTGAGTATTGAGGATTGAGGATTGAAGGTTGAGTATTGAGAATTGAAGGTTGAGGATTGGGGATTGAGGATTGAGGATTGAGGATTGAGAATTGAGGATTGAGGATTGAGGATTGAAGATTGAGGATTGGGTATTGAGGATTGAAGAATGAGGATTGAGGATTGAGGATTGAGGATTGAGGGTTGAAGATTGAGAATTGGGTATTGAGGATTGAAGAATGAGGATTGAGGATTGAGGATTAAGGATTGAGGATTGAAGATGGAGTATTGAGGATTGAAGATTGACGATTGAGGATTGAGGATTGAGGATTGAGGATTGAGGATTGAGGATTGAGGATTGAAGATTGAGTATTGAGGATCGAAGATTGAGGATTGAGGATTGAGTATTGAGGATTGAGGGTTGAGGATTGAAGATTGTGTATTGAGGATTGAAGATTAAGATTGAGGATTGAGGGTTGAGGATTTAGGGTTGATGATTGAGGATTGGGGACTGAGTATTGAGGGTTGAGTGATGAGAATTGATGTTTGTGGATAGAGATCTGAAGATTGCAGATTGAGTATTGAGTATTGAAAACTGTGAATTGAGGATATTGTATTGAGGATTCAGGATTGGCAACTGATTGTTGAGGACTCAGGGCTGAAGATTGAGGATTCAGGATTGAGGATTCAGGATTGAGGTTTGAGGTCTGAGGATTGAGGATTGAGGATTGGGTATTGAGGATTGAAGATTAAGGATTGAGGATTGAGGATTGAGGATTGATAATGAGGGCTGAGGTTTGAGGATTGAGGTTTGATGACTGTGGACTGAGGATTGAGGGTTGAGAATTGAGGATTGAGGATTAAGGATTGAAGATTGAGGATTGGGTATTGAGGATTGAAGAATGAGGATTGAGGATTGACGATTGAGGATTGAGGATTGAGGATTGAAGATTGAGGATTGGGTATTGAGGATTGAAGAATGAGGATTGAGGATTGAGGATTGAGGATTGAGGATTGAAGATTGACGATCGAGGATTGAGAATTGAGGATTGAGTATTGAGGATTGAGGATTGAAGATTGAGTATTGAGGATTGAAGGTTGAGGATTGTGGATTGAGGATTGAGGATTGAGGATTGAAAATTGAGGATTGGGGACTGAGTGTTGAGGGTTGAATGATGAGAATTGATGTTTGTGGATAGAGATTTGAAGATTGCAGATTGAGTATTGAGTATTGAAAACTGTGAATTGATGATATTCTATTGAGGATTGAGGATTGACAACTGATTGTTGAGGACTGAGTGCTGAAGTTTGAGGATTCTGGATTGAGGATTCAGGATTGAGGTTTGAGGAGAGAGGACTGAGGATTGAGGATTGAGGATTGAGGATTGATGACTGAGGATTGAGGATTGAGGATTGAGCACTGAGAATTGAAGTTTGAGGACTGGAGATTGAGTATTGAAATTGACGATTGAGGATTGTGGATTGAGGATTGAGGATTGAACATTGAGGACTGAGTGGTGAGGGTTGAGTGATGAGAATTGATGTTTGTGGATAGAGGTTTGAAGATTGCAGATTGAGTATTGAGTTTTGAAAACTGTGAATTGAGGTTATTCTATTGAGGATTCAGGGTTGACATCTGATTGTTGAGGACTGAGGGCTTGAGATTGAGGATGCAGGGTTGAGGATTCAGGATTGAGGTTTGAGGACTGAGGATTGAGGATTGAAGATTGAGGATTGAGGATTGAGGATTGAGGATTGAAAATTGAGGATTGGGTATTGCGGATTGAACATTGAGGATTGAGGACTGAGGATTGAGGATTGATGATTGAGGATTGAAGATTGAGTATTGAGGATTGAAGATTGAGGATTGAGGACTGAGCATTGAGGATTGAGTATTGAGGATTGAGAACTGAAGATTGAGTATTGAGGATTGAAGGTTGAGGATTGTGGATTGAGGATTGAGGATTGAGGATTGAATATTGAGGATTGGGGACTGAGTGTTGAGGGTTGAATGATGAGAATTGATGTTTGTGGATAGAGGTTTGAAGATTGCAGATTGAGTATTGAGTATTGAAAACTGTGAATTGATAATATTCTATTGAGGATTGATGGTTGACAACTGATTGTTGAGGACTGAGGGCTGAAGCTTGAGGATTCAGGATTGAGGATTCAGGATTGAGGTTTGAGGAGAGAGGACTGAGGTTTGAGGATTGAGGATTGAGAATTGAGGATTGACGATTGAGGATTGAAGATTGAGGATTGGCTGTTGAGGATTGAACATCGAGGATTGAGGATTGAGGATTGAGGATTGAGGATTGAGGATTGAATGTTGAATATTGATGAATGAAGATTGAGGATTGAGGATTGAGGGTTGTGGACTGAGAACGAGGATTGAGGGTTGAGTGTTGATGCCTGAGGTCTGAGGATTGAGGATTGAGGATTGCGAACTGAGGATTGAGGGTTCAGGATTGAAGATTGAGGATTGGGTATTGAGGATTGAAGAATGAGGATTGAAGAATGAGGATTGGGGATTGAGTACTGAGGATTGAGGATTGAATATTGAGTATTGAGGATTGAATATTGAGGATTGAGGATTGAGGATTAAGGATTGAGGATTGAAGATTGAGTATTGCGGATTGAAGATTGAGGATTGAGGATTGAGGATTGAGGATTGAGGATTGAGGATGGAGGATTGAAGATTGAGTGTTGTGGATTGAGAACGAGGACTGAGGGTTGAGTATTGATGTTTGAGGTCTGAGGATTGAGGACTGAGGATTGACAATTGAGGATTGATGATTGAGGATTGAAGATTGAGGATTGGGTATTGAGGATTGAAGAATGAGTGTTGAGTGTTGATGATTGAGGATTGAGGATTGAAGACTGAGTGTTGAGTGTTGAGCGATGAGAATTGATGTTTGTGGATTGAGGTTTGAAGATTGAAGAATGGGGATTGAGTATTGAAAACTGTGAATTGAGGATATTCTATTGAGGATTGAGGATTGACAACTGATTGTTGAGGACTGAGGGCTGAAGATTGAGTATTCAGGATTGAGGATTCAGGATTGAGGTTTGAGGACTGAGGATTGAGAGTTGAGGATTGGGGATTGAGGATTGAGGATTGAGGATTGAAGATTGAGGATTGGGTATTGAGGATTGAACATTGAGGATTGAGGATTAAGTATTGAAGATTGAGGATCGAGGATTGAGTGTTGTGGATTGAGGACGAGGACTGAGGGTTGAGTATTGATGTTTGAGGTCTGAGGATTGAGGATTGAGGATTGAGAATTGAGGATTGAGGATTGAGGATTGAAGATTGAGGATTGGGTGTTGAGGATTGAAGAATGAGGATTGAGAATTGGGGATTGAGGATTGAGTATTGAAGATTGAGGATTGGGTATTGAGGATTGAAGGATGAGGCTTGAGGATTGAGGATTGAGGATTGAGGATTGAAGATTGAGTATTGAGGTTTGAAGACTGACGATTGAGGGTAGAGGATTGAGGATTGAGGATTGAGAATTGATGATTGAGTATTGAGGTCTGGAGATTGAGGATTGAGGTTTGAGGATTGAGGATTGAGGATTGAGGATTGAGGTTTGAAGACTGACGATTAAGGGTAGAGCATTGAGGATTGAGGATTGAGAATTGATGATTGAGTATTGAGGACTGGAGATTGAGGATTGAGGTTTGAGGATTGAGGATTGAGGATTGAGGATTGAGGATTGAGGATTGGGGACTGAGTGTTGATGGTTGAGTTATGAGAATTGATGTTTGTGGGTAAATATTTGAAGATTGCAGATTGAGCATTGAGTATTGAAAACTGTGAATTGATGATATTCTATTGAGGATTGAGAATTGACAACTGATTGTTGAGGACTGAGGGCTGAAGATTGAGGATTCAGGATTGGGAATCCAGAATTGATGATTGAGGACTGAGGGCTGAGGGCTGAAGATAGAGTATTGAGGATTGAAGATTGAGGATTAAGGATTGAGGATTGGTGATTGAGGATCTAGGACTGAAAATTGATTATTGAGGGTTGAAGATTGAGGATTGAGCATTGAGGATTGAGAATTGAGAATTGAGGATAAGGACTGAGGGTTGAGGATTGAGGTTTGAGGAATGAGGATTGAGGATTGAGGATTGAGGATTGAAGATTGAGTATTGATGATTGAAGATTGAGGATTGAGGATTGAGGGTTGAGGATTGAGGACGAGGACTGACAGTTGGGGATTGTGGTTTGAGGATTGAGGTGTGAGGATTGAGAATTGAGGATGAGAACTGAGGTTTGAGGATTGAGGTTTGAGGAATGAGGATTGAGGATTGAGGATTGAGGATTGGGGACTGAGTGCTGAGGGTTGAGTTATGAGAATTGATGTTTGTGGATAAATATTTGAAGATTGCAGATTGAGCATTGAGTTTTGAAAACTGTGAATTGATGATATTCTATTGAGGATTGAGAATTGACAACAGATTGTTGAGGACTGAGGGCAGAAGATTGAGGATTCAGGATTGGGAATTCAGAATTGATGATTGAGGACTGAGGACTGAGGGTTGAAGATAGAGTGTTGAGGATTGAGGATTGAGGATTGAGGATTGAGAATTGAGAATTGAGGATAAGGACTGAGGGTTGAGGATTGAGGTTTGAGGAATGAGGATTGAGGATTGAGGATTGAGGATTGAAGATTGAGTATTGAGGATTGAAGATTGAGGATTGAGGACTGAGGATTGAGGATTGAGTATTGAGGATTGATGATTGAGTATTGACGACTGAAGATTGAGGATTGAGGTTTGAGGATTGAGGATTGAGGATTGATGACTGAGGATTGAGGATTGAGGATTGAGCACTGAGAATTGAAGTTTGAGGACTGAAGATTGAGTATTGAAATTGACGATTGAGGATTGTGGATTGAGGATTGAGGATTGAACATTGAGGACTGAGTGTTGAGGGTTGAGTGATGAGAATTGATGTTTGTGGATAGAGGTTTGAAGATTGCAGATTGAGTATTGAGCTTTGAAAGCTGTGAATTGAGGATATTCTATTGAGGATTCAGGGTTGACATCTGATTGTTGAGGACTGAGGGCTTGAGATTGACGATGCAGGGTTGAGGATTCAGGATTGAGGTTTGAGGACTGAGGATTGAGGATTGAAGATTGAGGATTGAGGATTGAGGATTGAGGATTGAAGATTGAGATTTGGGTATTGAGGATTGAACATTGAGGATTGAGGACTGAGGATTGAGGATTGATGATTGAGGATTGAAGATTGAGTATTGAGGATTGAAGACTGACGATTGAGGGTAGAGGATTGAGGATTGAGGATTGAGGATTGATGATTGAGCATTGAGGACTGAAGATTGAGGATTGAGGTTTGAGGATTGAGGATTGAGGATTGAGGATTGAAGATTGAGGATTGGGGACTGAGTGTTGAGGGTTGAGTTATGAGAATTGATGTTTGTGGATAGATATTTGAAGATTGCAGATTGAGCATTGAGTATTGAAAACTGTGAATTGATGATACTCTATTGAGGATTGAGAATTGACAACTGATTCTTAAGGACTGAGGGCTGAAGATTGAGGATTCAGGATTGGGAATTCAGAATTGATTATTGAGGACTGAGGGCTGAGGGTTGAAGATAGAGTATTGAGGATTGAAGATTGAGGATTAAGGATTGAGTGTTGAGGATTGAGGACGAGGACTGACGGTTGAGGATTGAGGTTTGAGGATTGAGGATTGAGGATTGATGACTGAGGATTGAGGATTGAGGATTGAGCACTGAGAATTGAAGTTTGAGGACTGGAGATTGAGTATTGAAATTGACGATTGAGGATTGTGGATTGAGGATTGAGGATTGAACATTGAGGACTGAGTGGTGAGGGTTGAGTGATGAGAATTGATGTTTGTGGATAGAGGTTTGAAGATTGCAGATTGAGTATTGAGTTTTGAAAACTGTGAATTGAGGTTATTCTATTGAGGATTCAGGGTTGACATCTGATTGTTGAGGACTGAGGGCTTGAGATTGAGGATGCAGGGTTGAGGATTCAGGATTGAGGTTTGAGGACTGAGGATTGAGGATTGAAGATTGAGGATTGAGGATTGAGGATTGAGGATTGAGGATTGAAAATTGAGGATTGGGTATTGCGGATTGAACATTGAGGATTGAGGACTGAGGATTGAGGATTGATGATTGAGGATTGAAGATTGAGTATTGAGGATTGAAGATTGAGGATTGAGGACTGAGCATTGAGGATTGAGTATTGAGGATTGAGAACTGAAGATTGAGTATTGAGGATTGAAGGTTGAGGATTGTGGATTGAGGATTGAGGATTGAGGATTGAATATTGAGGATTGGGGACTGAGTGTTGAGGGTTGAATGATGAGAATTGATGTTTGTGGATAGAGGTTTGAAGATTGCAGATTGAGTATTGAGTATTGAAAACTGTGAATTGATAATATTCTATTGAGGATTGATGGTTGACAACTGATTGTTGAGGACTGAGGGCTGAAGCTTGAGGATTCAGGATTGAGGATTCAGGATTGAGGTTTGAGGAGAGAGGACTGAGGTTTGAGGATTGAGGATTGAGAATTGAGGATTGAGGATTGAGGATTGAAGATTGAGGATTGGCTGTTGAGGATTGAACATCGAGGATTGAGGATTGAGGATTGAGGATTGAGGATTGAGGATTGAATGTTGAATATTGATGAATGAAGATTGAGGATTGAGGATTGAGGGTTGTGGATTGAGAACGAGGATTGAGGGTTGAGTGTTGATGCCTGAGGTCTGAGGATTGAGGATTGAGGATTGCGAACTGAGGATTGAGGGTTCAGGATTGAAGATTGAGGATTGGGTATTGAGGATTGAAGAATGAGGATTGAAGAATGAGGATTGGGGATTGAGTACTGAGGATTGAGGATTGAATATTGAGTATTGAGGATTGAATATTGAGGATTGAGGATTGAGGATTAAGGATTGAGGATTGAAGATTGAGTATTGCGGATTGAAGATTGAGGATTGAGGATTGAGGATTGAGGATTGGGGATTGAGGATGGAGGATTGAAGATTGAGTGTTGTGGATTGAGAACGAGGACTGAGGGTTGAGTATTGATGTTTGAGGTCTGAGGATTGAGGACTGAGGATTGACAATTGAGGATTGATGATTGAGGATTGAAGATTGAGGATTGGGTATTGAGGATTGAAGAATGAGTGTTGAGTGTTGATGATTGAGGATTGAGGATTGAAGACTGAGTGTTGAGTGTTGAGCGATGAGAATTGATGTTTGTGGATTGAGGTTTGAAGATTGAAGAATGGGGATTGAGTATTGAAAACTGTGAATTGAGGATATTCTATTGAGGATTGAGGATTGACAACTGATTGTTGAGGACTGAGGGCTGAAGATTGAGTATTCAGGATTGAGGATTCAGGATTGAGGTTTGAGGACTGAGGATTGAGGGTTGAGGATTGGGGATTGAGGATTGAGGATTGAGGATTGAAGATTGAGGATTGGGTATTGAGGATTGAACATTGAGGATTGAGGATTGAGTATTGAAGATTGAGGATCGAGGATTGAGTGTTGTGGATTGAGGACGAGGACTGAGGGTTGAGTATTGATGTTTGAGGTCTGAGGATTGAGGATTGAGGATTGAGAATTGAGGATTGAGGATTGAGGATTGAAGATTGAGGATTGGGTGTTGAGGATTGAAGAATGAGGATTGAGAATTGGGGATTGAGGATTGAGTATTGAAGATTGAGGATTGGGTATTGAGGATTGAAGGATGAGGCTTGAGGATTGAGGATTGAGGATTGAGGATTGAAGATTGAGTATTGAGGTTTGAAGACTGACGATTGAGGGTAGAGGATTGAGGATTGAGGATTGAGAATTGATGATTGAGTATTGAGGACTGGAGATTGAGGATTGAGGTTTGAGGATTGAGGATTGAGGATTGGGGATTGAGGTTTGAAGACTGACGATTGAGGGTAGAGCATTGAGGATTGAGGATTGAGAATTGATGATTGAGTATTGAGGACTGGAGATTGAGGATTGAGGTTTGAGGATTGAGGATTGAGGATGGAGGATTGAAGATTGAGTGTTGTGGATTGAGAACGAGGACTGAGGGTTGAGTATTGATGTTTGAGGTCTGAGGATTGAGGACTGAGGATTGACAATTGAGGATTGATGATTGAGGATTGAAGATTGAGGATTGGGTATTGAGGATTGAAGAATGAGTGTTGAGTGTTGATGATTGAGGATTGAGGATTGAAGACTGAGTGTTGAGTGTTGAGCGATGAGAATTGATGTTTGTGGATTGAGGTTTGAAGATTGAAGAATGGGGATTGAGTATTGAAAACTGTGAATTGAGGATATTCTATTGAGGATTGAGGATTGACAACTGATTGTTGAGGACTGAGGGCTGAAGATTGAGTATTCAGGATTGAGGATTCAGGATTGATGTTTGAGGTCTGAGGATTGAGGACTGAGGATTGACAATTGAGGATTGATGATTGAGGATTGAAGATTGAGGATTGGGTATTGAGGATTGAAGAATGAGTGTTGAGTGTTGATGATTGAGGATTGAGGATTGAAGACTGAGTGTTGAGTGTTGAGCGATGAGAATTGATGTTTGTGGATTGAGGTTTGAAGATTGAAGAATGGGGATTGAGTATTGAAAACTGTGAATTGAGGATATTCTATTGAGGATTGAGGATTGACAACTGATTGTTGAGGACTGAGGGCTGAAGATTGAGTATTCAGGATTGAGGATTCAGGATTGAGGTTTGAGGACTGAGGATTGAGAGTTGAGGATTGGGGATTGAGGATTGAGGATTGAGGATTGAAGATTGAGGATTGGGTATTGAGGATTGAACATTGAGGATTGAGGATTAAGTATTGAAGATTGAGGATCGAGGATTGAGTGTTGTGGATTGAGGACGAGGACTGAGGGTTGAGTATTGATGTTTGAGGTCTGAGGATTGAGGATTGAGGATTGAGAATTGAGGATTGAGGATTGAGGATTGAAGATTGAGGATTGGGTGTTGAGGATTGAAGAATGAGGATTGAGAATTGGGGATTGAGGATTGAGTATTGAAGATTGAGGATTGGGTATTGAGGATTGAAGGATGAGGCTTGAGGATTGAGGATTGAGGATTGAGGATTGAAGATTGAGTATTGAGGTTTGAAGACTGACGATTGAGGGTAGAGGATTGAGGATTGAGGATTGAGAATTGATGATTGAGTATTGAGGTCTGGAGATTGAGGATTGAGGTTTGAGGATTGAGGATTGAGGATTGAGGATTGAGGTTTGAAGACTGACGATTAAGGGTAGAGCATTGAGGATTGAGGATTGAGAATTGATGATTGAGTATTGAGGACTGGAGATTGAGGATTGAGGTTTGAGGATTGAGGATTGAGGATTGAGGATTGAGGATTGAGGATTGGGGACTGAGTGTTGATGGTTGAGTTATGAGAATTGATGTTTGTGGGTAAATATTTGAAGATTGCAGATTGAGCATTGAGTATTGAAAACTGTGAATTGATGATATTCTATTGAGGATTGAGAATTGACAACTGATTGTTGAGGACTGAGGGCTGAAGATTGAGGATTCAGGATTGGGAATCCAGAATTGATGATTGAGGACTGAGGGCTGAGGGCTGAAGATAGAGTATTGAGGATTGAAGATTGAGGATTAAGGATTGAGGATTGGTGATTGAGGATCTAGGACTGAAAATTGATTATTGAGGGTTGAAGATTGAGGATTGAGCATTGAGGATTGAGAATTGAGAATTGAGGATAAGGACTGAGGGTTGAGGATTGAGGTTTGAGGAATGAGGATTGAGGATTGAGGATTGAGGATTGAAGATTGAGTATTGATGATTGAAGATTGAGGATTGAGGATTGAGGGTTGAGGATTGAGGACGAGGACTGACAGTTGGGGATTGTGGTTTGAGGATTGAGGTGTGAGGATTGAGAATTGAGGATGAGAACTGAGGTTTGAGGATTGAGGTTTGAGGAATGAGGATTGAGGATTGAGGATTGAGGATTGGGGACTGAGTGCTGAGGGTTGAGTTATGAGAATTGATGTTTGTGGATAAATATTTGAAGATTGCAGATTGAGCATTGAGTTTTGAAAACTGTGAATTGATGATATTCTATTGAGGATTGAGAATTGACAACAGATTGTTGAGGACTGAGGGCAGAAGATTGAGGATTCAGGATTGGGAATTCAGAATTGATGATTGAGGACTGAGGACTGAGGGTTGAAGATAGAGTGTTGAGGATTGAGGATTGAGGATTGAGGATTGAGAATTGAGAATTGAGGATAAGGACTGAGGGTTGAGGATTGAGGTTTGAGGAATGAGGATTGAGGATTGAGGATTGAGGATTGAAGATTGAGTATTGAGGATTGAAGATTGAGGATTGAGGACTGAGGATTGAGGATTGAGTATTGAGGATTGATGATTGAGTATTGACGACTGAAGATTGAGGATTGAGGTTTGAGGATTGAGGATTGAGGATTGATGACTGAGGATTGAGGATTGAGGATTGAGCACTGAGAATTGAAGTTTGAGGACTGAAGATTGAGTATTGAAATTGACGATTGAGGATTGTGGATTGAGGATTGAGGATTGAACATTGAGGACTGAGTGTTGAGGGTTGAGTGATGAGAATTGATGTTTGTGGATAGAGGTTTGAAGATTGCAGATTGAGTATTGAGCTTTGAAAGCTGTGAATTGAGGATATTCTATTGAGGATTCAGGGTTGACATCTGATTGTTGAGGACTGAGGGCTTGAGATTGACGATGCAGGGTTGAGGATTCAGGATTGAGGTTTGAGGACTGAGGATTGAGGATTGAAGATTGAGGATTGAGGATTGAGGATTGAGGATTGAAGATTGAGATTTGGGTATTGAGGATTGAACATTGAGGATTGAGGACTGAGGATTGAGGATTGATGATTGAGGATTGAAGATTGAGTATTGAGGATTGAAGACTGACGATTGAGGGTAGAGGATTGAGGATTGAGGATTGAGGATTGATGATTGAGCATTGAGGACTGAAGATTGAGGATTGAGGTTTGAGGATTGAGGATTGAGGATTGAGGATTGAAGATTGAGGATTGGGGACTGAGTGTTGAGGGTTGAGTTATGAGAATTGATGTTTGTGGATAGATATTTGAAGATTGCAGATTGAGCATTGAGTATTGAAAACTGTGAATTGATGATACTCTATTGAGGATTGAGAATTGACAACTGATTCTTAAGGACTGAGGGCTGAAGATTGAGGATTCAGGATTGGGAATTCAGAATTGATTATTGAGGACTGAGGGCTGAGGGTTGAAGATAGAGTATTGAGGATTGAAGATTGAGGATTAAGGATTGAGTGTTGAGGATTGAGGACGAGGACTGACGGTTGAGGATTGAGGTTTGAGGATTGAGGATTGAGGATTGATGACTGAGGATTGAGGATTGAGGATTGAGCACTGAGAATTGAAGTTTGAGGACTGGAGATTGAGTATTGAAATTGACGATTGAGGATTGTGGATTGAGGATTGAGGATTGAACATTGAGGACTGAGTGGTGAGGGTTGAGTGATGAGAATTGATGTTTGTGGATAGAGGTTTGAAGATTGCAGATTGAGTATTGAGTTTTGAAAACTGTGAATTGAGGTTATTCTATTGAGGATTCAGGGTTGACATCTGATTGTTGAGGACTGAGGGCTTGAGATTGAGGATGCAGGGTTGAGGATTCAGGATTGAGGTTTGAGGACTGAGGATTGAGGATTGAAGATTGAGGATTGAGGATTGAGGATTGAGGATTGAGGATTGAAAATTGAGGATTGGGTATTGCGGATTGAACATTGAGGATTGAGGACTGAGGATTGAGGATTGATGATTGAGGATTGAAGATTGAGTATTGAGGATTGAAGATTGAGGATTGAGGACTGAGCATTGAGGATTGAGTATTGAGGATTGAGAACTGAAGATTGAGTATTGAGGATTGAAGGTTGAGGATTGTGGATTGAGGATTGAGGATTGAGGATTGAATATTGAGGATTGGGGACTGAGTGTTGAGGGTTGAATGATGAGAATTGATGTTTGTGGATAGAGGTTTGAAGATTGCAGATTGAGTATTGAGTATTGAAAACTGTGAATTGATAATATTCTATTGAGGATTGATGGTTGACAACTGATTGTTGAGGACTGAGGGCTGAAGCTTGAGGATTCAGGATTGAGGATTCAGGATTGAGGTTTGAGGAGAGAGGACTGAGGTTTGAGGATTGAGGATTGAGAATTGAGGATTGAGGATTGAGGATTGAAGATTGAGGATTGGCTGTTGAGGATTGAACATCGAGGATTGAGGATTGAGGATTGAGGATTGAGGATTGAGGATTGAATGTTGAATATTGATGAATGAAGATTGAGGATTGAGGATTGAGGGTTGTGGATTGAGAACGAGGATTGAGGGTTGAGTGTTGATGCCTGAGGTCTGAGGATTGAGGATTGAGGATTGCGAACTGAGGATTGAGGGTTCAGGATTGAAGATTGAGGATTGGGTATTGAGGATTGAAGAATGAGGATTGAAGAATGAGGATTGGGGATTGAGTACTGAGGATTGAGGATTGAATATTGAGTATTGAGGATTGAATATTGAGGATTGAGGATTGAGGATTAAGGATTGAGGATTGAAGATTGAGTATTGCGGATTGAAGATTGAGGATTGAGGATTGAGGATTGAGGATTGGGGATTGAGGATGGAGGATTGAAGATTGAGTGTTGTGGATTGAGAACGAGGACTGAGGGTTGAGTATTGATGTTTGAGGTCTGAGGATTGAGGACTGAGGATTGACAATTGAGGATTGATGATTGAGGATTGAAGATTGAGGATTGGGTATTGAGGATTGAAGAATGAGTGTTGAGTGTTGATGATTGAGGATTGAGGATTGAAGACTGAGTGTTGAGTGTTGAGCGATGAGAATTGATGTTTGTGGATTGAGGTTTGAAGATTGAAGAATGGGGATTGAGTATTGAAAACTGTGAATTGAGGATATTCTATTGAGGATTGAGGATTGACAACTGATTGTTGAGGACTGAGGGCTGAAGATTGAGTATTCAGGATTGAGGATTCAGGATTGAGGTTTGAGGACTGAGGATTGAGGGTTGAGGATTGGGGATTGAGGATTGAGGATTGAGGATTGAAGATTGAGGATTGGGTATTGAGGATTGAACATTGAGGATTGAGGATTGAGTATTGAAGATTGAGGATCGAGGATTGAGTGTTGTGGATTGAGGACGAGGACTGAGGGTTGAGTATTGATGTTTGAGGTCTGAGGATTGAGGATTGAGGATTGAGAATTGAGGATTGAGGATTGAGGATTGAAGATTGAGGATTGGGTGTTGAGGATTGAAGAATGAGGATTGAGAATTGGGGATTGAGGATTGAGTATTGAAGATTGAGGATTGGGTATTGAGGATTGAAGGATGAGGCTTGAGGATTGAGGATTGAGGATTGAGGATTGAAGATTGAGTATTGAGGTTTGAAGACTGACGATTGAGGGTAGAGGATTGAGGATTGAGGATTGAGAATTGATGATTGAGTATTGAGGACTGGAGATTGAGGATTGAGGTTTGAGGATTGAGGATTGAGGATTGGGGATTGAGGTTTGAAGACTGACGATTGAGGGTAGAGCATTGAGGATTGAGGATTGAGAATTGATGATTGAGTATTGAGGACTGGAGATTGAGGATTGAGGTTTGAGGATTGAGGATTGAGGATGGAGGATTGAAGATTGAGTGTTGTGGATTGAGAACGAGGACTGAGGGTTGAGTATTGATGTTTGAGGTCTGAGGATTGAGGACTGAGGATTGACAATTGAGGATTGATGATTGAGGATTGAAGATTGAGGATTGGGTATTGAGGATTGAAGAATGAGTGTTGAGTGTTGATGATTGAGGATTGAGGATTGAAGACTGAGTGTTGAGTGTTGAGCGATGAGAATTGATGTTTGTGGATTGAGGTTTGAAGATTGAAGAATGGGGATTGAGTATTGAAAACTGTGAATTGAGGATATTCTATTGAGGATTGAGGATTGACAACTGATTGTTGAGGACTGAGGGCTGAAGATTGAGTATTCAGGATTGAGGATTCAGGATTGAGGTTTGAGGACTGAGGATTGAGGGTTGAGGATTGGGGATTGAGGATTGAGGATTGAGGATTGAAGATTGAGGATTGGGTATTGAGGATTGAACATTGAGGATTGAGGATTGAGTATTGAAGATTGAGGATCGAGGATTGAGTGTTGTGGATTGAGGACGAGGACTGAGGGTTGAGTATTGATGTTTGAGGTCTGAGGATTGAGGATTGAGGATTGAGAATTGAGGATTGAGGATTGAGGATTGAAGATTGAGGATTGGGTGTTGAGGATTGAAGAATGAGGATTGAGAATTGGGGATTGAGGATTGAGTATTGAAGATTGAGGATTGGGTATTGAGGATTGAAGGATGAGGCTTGAGGATTGAGGATTGAGGATTGAGGATTGAAGATTGAGTATTGAGGTTTGAAGACTGACGATTGAGGGTAGAGGATTGAGGATTGAGGATTGAGAATTGATGATTGAGTATTGAGGACTGGAGATTGAGGATTGAGGTTTGAGGATTGAGGATTGAGGATTGAGGATTGAGGTTTGAAGACTGACGATTGAGGGTAGAGCATTGAGGATTGAGGATTGAGAATTGATGATTGAGTATTGAGGACTGGAGATTGAGGATTGAGGTTTGAGGATTGAGGATTGAGGATTGAGGATTGAAGATTGAGGATTGGGACTGAGTGTTGAGGGTTGGGTTATGAGAACTGATGTTTGTGGATAGATATTTGAAGATTGCATATTGAGCATTGAGTATTGAAAACTGTGAATTGATGATATTCTATTGAGGATTGCGTATTGGCAACTGATTGTTGAGGACTGAGGGCTGAAGATTGAGGATTCAGGATTGGGAATTCAGAATTGATGATTGAGGACTGAGGACTGAGGGCTGAAGATTGAGGATTCAGGATTGGGAATTCAGAATTGATGATTGAGGACTGAGGACTGAGGGTTGAAGATAGAGTATTGAGGATTGAAGATTGAGGATTAAGGATTGAGGATTGGGGATTGAGGATCTAGGACTGAAAATTGATTATTGAGGGTTGAAGATTGAGGATTGAGGATTGAGGATTGAGAATTGAGAATTGAGGATAAGGACTGTGGGTTGAGGATTGAGGTTTGAGGAATGAGGATTGAGGATTGAGGATTGAGGATTGAAGATTGAGTATTGAGGATTGAAGATTGAGGATTGAGGACTGAGGATTGAGGATTGAGTATTGAGGATTGATGATTGAGTATTGACGACTGAAGATTGAGGATTGAGGTTTGAGGATTGAGGATTGAGGATTGATGACTGAGGATTGAGGATTGAGGATTGAGCACTGAGAATTGAAGTTTGAGGACTGGAGATTGAGTATTGAAATTGACGATTGAGGATTGTGGATTGAGGATTGAGGATTGAACATTGAGGACTGAGTGTTGAGGGTTGAGTGATGAGAATTGATGTTTGTGGATAGAGGTTTGAAGATTGCAGATTGAGTATTGAGCTTTGAAAGCTGTGAATTGAGGATATTCTATTGAGGATTCAGGGTTGACATCTGATTGTTGAGGACTGAGGGCTTGAGATTGACGATGCAGGGTTGAGGATTCAGGATTGAGGTTTGAGGACTGAGGATTGAGGATTGAAGATTGAGGATTGAGGATTGAGGATTGAGGATTGAAGATTGAGATTTGGGTATTGAGGATTGAACATTGAGGATTGAGGACTGAGGATTGAGGATTGATGATTGAGGATTGAAGATTGAGTATTGAGGATTGAAGACTGACGATTGACTGTAGAGGATTGAGGATTGAGGATTGAGGATTGATGATTGAGCATTGAGGACTGAAGATTGAGGATTGAGGTTTGAGGATTGAGGATTGAGGATTGAGGATTGAAGATTGAGGATTGGGGACTGAGTGTTGAGGGTTGAGTTATGAGAATTGATGTTTGTGGATAGATATTTGAAGATTGCAGATTGAGCATTGAGTATTGAAAACTGTGAATTGATGATACTCTATTGAGGATTGAGAATTGACAACTGATTCTTAAGGACTGAGGGCTGAAGATTGAGGATTCAGGATTGGGAATTCAGAATTGATTATTGAGGACTGAGGGCTGAGGGTTGAAGATAGAGTATTGAGGATTGAAGATTGAGGATTAAGGATTGAGTGTTGAGGATTGAGGACGAGGACTGACGGTTGAGGATTGAGGTTTGAGGATTGAGGATTGAGGATTGATGACTGAGGATTGAGGATTGAGGATTGAGCACTGAGAATTGAAGTTTGAGGACTGGAGATTGAGTATTGAAATTGACGATTGAGGATTGTGGATTGAGGATTGAGGATTGAACATTGAGGACTGAGTGGTGAGGGTTGAGTGATGAGAATTGATGTTTGTGGATAGAGGTTTGAAGATTGCAGATTGAGTATTGAGTTTTGAAAACTGTGAATTGAGGTTATTCTATTGAGGATTCAGGGTTGACATCTGATTGTTGAGGACTGAGGGCTTGAGATTGAGGATGCAGGGTTGAGGATTCAGGATTGAGGTTTGAGGACTGAGGATTGAGGATTGAAGATTGAGGATTGAGGATTGAGGATTGAGGATTGAAAATTGAGGATTGGGTATTGCGGATTGAACATTGAGGATTGAGGACTGAGGATTGAGGATTGATGATTGAGGATTGAAGATTGAGTATTGAGGATTGAAGACTGACGATTGAGGGTAGAGGATTGAGGATTGAGGATTGAGGATTGATGATTGAGCATTGAGGACTGAAGATTGAGGATTGAGGTTTGAGGATTGAGGATTGAGGATTGAGGATTGAAGATTGAGGATTGGGGACTGAGTGTTGAGGGTTGAGTTATGAGAATTGATGTTTGTGGATAGATATTTGAAGATTGCAGATTGAGCATTGAGTATTGAAAACTGTGAATTGATGATACTCTATTGAGGATTGAGAATTGACAACTGATTCTTAAGGACTGAGGGCTGAAGATTGAGGATTCAGGATTGGGAATTCAGAATTGATTATTGAGGACTGAGGACTGAGGGTTGAAGATAGAGTATTGAGGATTGAAGATTGAGGATTAAGGATTGAGTGTTGAGGATTGAGGACGAGGACTGACGGTTGAGGATTGAGGTTTGAGGATTGAGGATTGAGGATTGATGACTGAGGATTGAGGATTGAGGATTGAGCACTGAGAATTGAAGTTTGAGGACTGGAGATTGAGTATTGAAATTGACGATTGAGGATTGTGGATTGAGGATTGAGGATTGAACATTGAGGACTGAGTGGTGAGGGTTGAGTGATGAGAATTGATGTTTGTGGATAGAGGTTTGAAGATTGCAGATTGAGTATTGAGTTTTGAAAACTGTGAATTGAGGTTATTCTATTGAGGATTCAGGGTTGACATCTGATTGTTGAGGACTGAGGGCTTGAGATTGAGGATGCAGGGTTGAGGATTCAGGATTGAGGTTTGAGGACTGAGGATTGAGGATTGAAGATTGAGGATTGAGGATTGAGGATTGAGGATTGAAAATTGAGGATTGGGTATTGCGGATTGAACATTGAGGATTGAGGACTGAGGATTGAGGATTGATGATTGAGGATTGAAGATTGAGTATTGAGGATTGAAGATTGAGGATTGAGGACTGAGCATTGAGGATTGAGTATTGAGGATTGAGAACTGAAGATTGAGTATTGAGGATTGAAGGTTGAGGATTGTGGATTGAGGATTGAGGATTGAGGATTGAATATTGAGGATTGGGGACTGAGTGTTGAGGGTTGAATGATGAGAATTGATGTTTGTGGATAGAGGTTTGAAGATTGCAGATTGAGTATTGAGTATTGAAAACTGTGAATTGATAATATTCTATTGAGGATTGATGGTTGACAACTGATTGTTGAGGACTGAGGGCTGAAGCTTGAGGATTCAGGATTGAGGATTCAGGATTGAGGTTTGAGGAGAGAGGACTGAGGTTTGAGGATTGAGGATTGAGAATTGAGGATTGACGATTGAGGATTGAAGATTGAGGATTGGCTGTTGAGGATTGAACATCGAGGATTGAGGATTGAGGATTGAGGATTGAGGATTGAATGTTGAATATTGATGAATGAAGATTGAGGATTGAGGATTGAGGGTTGTGGATTGAGAACGAGGATTGAGGGTTGAGTGTTGATGCCTGAGGTCTGAGGGTTGAGGATTGAGGATTGCGAACTGAGGATTGAGGGTTCAGGATTGAAGATTGAGGATTGGGTATTGAGGATTGAAGAATGAGGATTGAAGAATGAGGATTGGGGATTGAGTACTGAGGATTGAGGATTGAATATTGAGTATTGAGGATTGAATATTGAGGATTGAGGATTGAGGATTAAGGATTGAGGATTGAAGATTGAGTATTGCGGATTGAAGATTGAGGATTGAGGATTGAGGATTGAGGATTGAGGATTGAGGATGGAGGATTGAAGATTGAGTGTTGTGGATTGAGAACGAGGACTGAGGGTTGAGTATTGATGTTTGAGGTCTGAGGATTGAGGACTGAGGATTGACAATTGAGGATTGATGATTGAGGATTGAAGATTGAGGATTGGGTATTGAGGATTGAAGAATGAGTGTTGAGTGTTGAGCGATGAGAATTGATGTTTGTGGATTGAGGTTTGAAGATTGAAGAATGGGGATTGAGTATTGAAAACTGTGAATTGAGGATATTCTATTGAGGATTGAGGATTGACAACTGATTGTTGAGGACTGAGGGCTGAAGATTGAGTATTCAGGACTGAGGGTTGAGTATTGATGTTTGAGGTCTGAGGATTGAGGATTGAGGATTGAGAATTGAGGATTGAGGATTGAGGATTGAAGATTGAGGATTGGGTGTTGAGGATTGAAGAATGAGGATTGAGAATTGGGGATTGAGGATTGAGTATTGAAGATTGAGGATTGGGTATTGAGGATTGAAGGATGAGGCTTGAGGATTGAGGATTGAGGATTGAGGATTGATGATTGAGTATTGAGGTTTGAAGACTGACGATTGAGGGTAGAGGATTGAGGATTGAGGATTGAGAATTGATGATTGAGTATTGAGGACTGGAGATTGAGGATTGAGGTTTGAGGATTGAGGATTGAGGATTGGGGATTGAGGTTTGAAGACTGACGATTGAGGGTAGAGCATTGAGGATTGAGGATTGAGAATTGATGATTGAGTATTGAGGACTGGAGATTGAGGATTGAGGTTTGAGGATTGAGGATTGAGGATGGAGGATTGAAGATTGAGTGTTGTGGATTGAGAACGAGGACTGAGGGTTGAGTATTGATGTTTGAGGTCTGAGGATTGGGGACTGAGGATTGACAATTGAGGATTGATGATTGAGGATTGAAGATTGAGGATTGGGTATTGAGGATTGAAGAATGAGTGTTGAGTGTTGATGATTGAGGATTGAGGATTGAAGACTGAGTGTTGAGTGTTGAGCGATGAGAATTGATGTTTGTGGATTGAGGTTTGAAGATTGAAGAATGGGGATTGAGTATTGAAAACTGTGAATTGAGGATATTCTATTGAGGATTGAGGATTGACAACTGATTGTTGAGGACTGAGGGCTGAAGATTGAGTATTCAGGATTGAGGATTCAGGATTGAGGTTTGAGGACTGAGGATTGAGGGTTGAGGATTGGGGATTGAGGATTGAGGATTGAGGATTGAAGATTGAGGATTGGGTATTGAGGATTGAACATTGAGGATTGAGGATTGAGTATTGAAGATTGAGGATCGAGGATTGAGTGTTGTGGATTGAGGACGAGGACTGAGGGTTGAGTATTGATGTTTGAGGTCTGAGGATTGAGGATTGAGGATTGAGAATTGAGGATTGAGGATTGAGGATTGAAGATTGAGGATTGGGTGTTGAGGATTGAAGAATGAGGATTGAGAATTGGGGATTGAGGATTGAGTATTGAAGATTGAGGATTGGGTATTGAGGATTGAAGGATGAGGCTTGAGGATTGAGGATTGAGGATTGAGGATTGAAGATTGAGTATTGAGGTTTGAAGACTGACGATTGAGGGTAGAGGATTGAGGATTGAGGATTGAGAATTGATGATTGAGTATTGAGGACTGGAGATTGAGGATTGAGGTTTGAGGATTGAGGATTGAGGATTGAGGATTGAGGTTTGAAGACTGACGATTGAGGGTAGAGCATTGAGGATTGAGGATTGAGAATTGATGATTGAGTATTGAGGACTGGAGATTGAGGATTGAGGTTTGAGGATTGAGGATTGAGGATTGAGGATTGAAGATTGAGGATTGGGACTGAGTGTTGAGGGTTGGGTTATGAGAACTGATGTTTGTGGATAGATATTTGAAGATTGCATATTGAGCATTGAGTATTGAAAACTGTGAATTGATGATATTCTATTGAGGATTGCGTATTGGCAACTGATTGTTGAGGACTGAGGGCTGAAGATTGAGGATTCAGGATTGGGAATTCAGAATTGATGATTGAGGACTGAGGACTGAGGGCTGAAGATTGAGGATTCAGGATTGGGAATTCAGAATTGATGATTGAGGACTGAGGACTGAGGGTTGAAGATAGAGTATTGAGGATTGAAGATTGAGGATTAAGGATTGAGGATTGGGGATTGAGGATCTAGGACTGAAAATTGATTATTGAGGGTTGAAGATTGAGGATTGAGGATTGAGGATTGAGAATTGAGAATTGAGGATAAGGACTGTGGGTTGAGGATTGAGGTTTGAGGAATGAGGATTGAGGATTGAGGATTGAGGATTGAAGATTGAGTATTGAGGATTGAAGATTGAGGATTGAGGACTGAGGATTGAGGATTGAGTATTGAGGATTGATGATTGAGTATTGACGACTGAAGATTGAGGATTGAGGTTTGAGGATTGAGGATTGAGGATTGATGACTGAGGATTGAGGATTGAGGATTGAGCACTGAGAATTGAAGTTTGAGGACTGGAGATTGAGTATTGAAATTGACGATTGAGGATTGTGGATTGAGGATTGAGGATTGAACATTGAGGACTGAGTGTTGAGGGTTGAGTGATGAGAATTGATGTTTGTGGATAGAGGTTTGAAGATTGCAGATTGAGTATTGAGCTTTGAAAGCTGTGAATTGAGGATATTCTATTGAGGATTCAGGGTTGACATCTGATTGTTGAGGACTGAGGGCTTGAGATTGACGATGCAGGGTTGAGGATTCAGGATTGAGGTTTGAGGACTGAGGATTGAGGATTGAAGATTGAGGATTGAGGATTGAGGATTGAGGATTGAAGATTGAGATTTGGGTATTGAGGATTGAACATTGAGGATTGAGGACTGAGGATTGAGGATTGATGATTGAGGATTGAAGATTGAGTATTGAGGATTGAAGACTGACGATTGACTGTAGAGGATTGAGGATTGAGGATTGAGGATTGATGATTGAGCATTGAGGACTGAAGATTGAGGATTGAGGTTTGAGGATTGAGGATTGAGGATTGAGGATTGAAGATTGAGGATTGGGGACTGAGTGTTGAGGGTTGAGTTATGAGAATTGATGTTTGTGGATAGATATTTGAAGATTGCAGATTGAGCATTGAGTATTGAAAACTGTGAATTGATGATACTCTATTGAGGATTGAGAATTGACAACTGATTCTTAAGGACTGAGGGCTGAAGATTGAGGATTCAGGATTGGGAATTCAGAATTGATTATTGAGGACTGAGGGCTGAGGGTTGAAGATAGAGTATTGAGGATTGAAGATTGAGGATTAAGGATTGAGTGTTGAGGATTGAGGACGAGGACTGACGGTTGAGGATTGAGGTTTGAGGATTGAGGATTGAGGATTGATGACTGAGGATTGAGGATTGAGGATTGAGCACTGAGAATTGAAGTTTGAGGACTGGAGATTGAGTATTGAAATTGACGATTGAGGATTGTGGATTGAGGATTGAGGATTGAACATTGAGGACTGAGTGGTGAGGGTTGAGTGATGAGAATTGATGTTTGTGGATAGAGGTTTGAAGATTGCAGATTGAGTATTGAGTTTTGAAAACTGTGAATTGAGGTTATTCTATTGAGGATTCAGGGTTGACATCTGATTGTTGAGGACTGAGGGCTTGAGATTGAGGATGCAGGGTTGAGGATTCAGGATTGAGGTTTGAGGACTGAGGATTGAGGATTGAAGATTGAGGATTGAGGATTGAGGATTGAGGATTGAAAATTGAGGATTGGGTATTGCGGATTGAACATTGAGGATTGAGGACTGAGGATTGAGGATTGATGATTGAGGATTGAAGATTGAGTATTGAGGATTGAAGACTGACGATTGAGGGTAGAGGATTGAGGATTGAGGATTGAGGATTGATGATTGAGCATTGAGGACTGAAGATTGAGGATTGAGGTTTGAGGATTGAGGATTGAGGATTGAGGATTGAAGATTGAGGATTGGGGACTGAGTGTTGAGGGTTGAGTTATGAGAATTGATGTTTGTGGATAGATATTTGAAGATTGCAGATTGAGCATTGAGTATTGAAAACTGTGAATTGATGATACTCTATTGAGGATTGAGAATTGACAACTGATTCTTAAGGACTGAGGGCTGAAGATTGAGGATTCAGGATTGGGAATTCAGAATTGATTATTGAGGACTGAGGACTGAGGGTTGAAGATAGAGTATTGAGGATTGAAGATTGAGGATTAAGGATTGAGTGTTGAGGATTGAGGACGAGGACTGACGGTTGAGGATTGAGGTTTGAGGATTGAGGATTGAGGATTGATGACTGAGGATTGAGGATTGAGGATTGAGCACTGAGAATTGAAGTTTGAGGACTGGAGATTGAGTATTGAAATTGACGATTGAGGATTGTGGATTGAGGATTGAGGATTGAACATTGAGGACTGAGTGGTGAGGGTTGAGTGATGAGAATTGATGTTTGTGGATAGAGGTTTGAAGATTGCAGATTGAGTATTGAGTTTTGAAAACTGTGAATTGAGGTTATTCTATTGAGGATTCAGGGTTGACATCTGATTGTTGAGGACTGAGGGCTTGAGATTGAGGATGCAGGGTTGAGGATTCAGGATTGAGGTTTGAGGACTGAGGATTGAGGATTGAAGATTGAGGATTGAGGATTGAGGATTGAGGATTGAAAATTGAGGATTGGGTATTGCGGATTGAACATTGAGGATTGAGGACTGAGGATTGAGGATTGATGATTGAGGATTGAAGATTGAGTATTGAGGATTGAAGATTGAGGATTGAGGACTGAGCATTGAGGATTGAGTATTGAGGATTGAGAACTGAAGATTGAGTATTGAGGATTGAAGGTTGAGGATTGTGGATTGAGGATTGAGGATTGAGGATTGAATATTGAGGATTGGGGACTGAGTGTTGAGGGTTGAATGATGAGAATTGATGTTTGTGGATAGAGGTTTGAAGATTGCAGATTGAGTATTGAGTATTGAAAACTGTGAATTGATAATATTCTATTGAGGATTGATGGTTGACAACTGATTGTTGAGGACTGAGGGCTGAAGCTTGAGGATTCAGGATTGAGGATTCAGGATTGAGGTTTGAGGAGAGAGGACTGAGGTTTGAGGATTGAGGATTGAGAATTGAGGATTGACGATTGAGGATTGAAGATTGAGGATTGGCTGTTGAGGATTGAACATCGAGGATTGAGGATTGAGGATTGAGGATTGAGGATTGAATGTTGAATATTGATGAATGAAGATTGAGGATTGAGGATTGAGGGTTGTGGATTGAGAACGAGGATTGAGGGTTGAGTGTTGATGCCTGAGGTCTGAGGGTTGAGGATTGAGGATTGCGAACTGAGGATTGAGGGTTCAGGATTGAAGATTGAGGATTGGGTATTGAGGATTGAAGAATGAGGATTGAAGAATGAGGATTGGGGATTGAGTACTGAGGATTGAGGATTGAATATTGAGTATTGAGGATTGAATATTGAGGATTGAGGATTGAGGATTAAGGATTGAGGATTGAAGATTGAGTATTGCGGATTGAAGATTGAGGATTGAGGATTGAGGATTGAGGATTGAGGATTGAGGATGGAGGATTGAAGATTGAGTGTTGTGGATTGAGAACGAGGACTGAGGGTTGAGTATTGATGTTTGAGGTCTGAGGATTGAGGACTGAGGATTGACAATTGAGGATTGATGATTGAGGATTGAAGATTGAGGATTGGGTATTGAGGATTGAAGAATGAGTGTTGAGTGTTGATGATTGAGGATTGAGGATTGAAGACTGAGTGTTGAGTGTTGAGCGATGAGAATTGCTGTTTGTGGATTGAGGTTTGAAGATTGAAGAATGGGGATTGAGTATTGAAAACTGTGAATTGAGGATATTCTATTGAGGATTGAGGATTGACAACTGATTGTTGAGGACTGAGGGCTGAAGATTGAGTATTCAGGATTGAGGATTCAGGATTGAGGTTTGAGGACTGAGGATTGAGGGTTGAGGATTGGGGATTGAGGATTGAGAATTGAGGATTGAAGATTGAGGATTGGGTATTGAGGATTGAACATTGAGGATTGAGGATTGAGTATTGAAGATTGAGGATCGAGGATTGAGTGTTGTGGATTGAGGACGAGGACTGAGGGTTGAGTATTGATGTTTGAGGTCTGAGGATTGAGGATTGAGGATTGAGAATTGAGGATTGAGGATTGAGGATTGAAGATTGAGGATTGGGTGTTGAGGATTGAAGAATGAGGATTGAGAATTGGGGATTGAGGATTGAGTATTGAAGATTGAGGATTGGGTATTGAGGATTGAAGGATGAGGCTTGAGGATTGAGGATTGAGGATTGAGGATTGAAGATTGAGTATTGAGGTTTGAAGACTGACGATTGAGGGTAGAGGATTGAGGATTGAGGATTGAGAATTGATGATTGAGTATTGAGGTCTGGAGATTGAGGATTGAGGTTTGAGGATTGAGGATTGAGGATTGAGGATTGAGGTTTGAAGACTGACGATTAAGGGTAGAGCATTGAGGATTGAGGATTGAGAATTGATGATTGAGTATTGAGGACTGGAGATTGAGGATTGAGGTTTGAGGATTGAGGATTGAGGATTGAGGATTGAGGATTGAGGATTGGGGACTGAGTGTTGATGGTTGAGTTATGAGAATTGATGTTTGTGGGTAAATATTTGAAGATTGCAGATTGAGCATTGAGTATTGAAAACTGTGAATTGATGATATTCTATTGAGGATTGAGAATTGACAACTGATTGTTGAGGACTGAGGGCTGAAGATTGAGGATTCAGGATTGGGAATTCAGAATTGATGATTGAGGACTGAGGGCTGAGGGTTGAAGATAGAGTATTGAGGATTGAAGATTGAGGATTGAGGTTTGAGGATTGAGGATTGAGGATTGAGGATTGAAGATTGAGGATTGGGGACTGAGTGTTGAGGGTTGAGTTATGAGAATTGATGTTTGTGGATAGATATTTGAAGATTGCAGATTGAGCATTGAGTATTGAAAACTGTGAATTGATGATATTCTATTGAGGATTGAGAATTGACAACTGATTGTTGAGGACTGAGGGCTGAAGATTGAGGATTCAGGATTGGGAATTCAGAATTGATGATTGAGGACTGAGGACTGAGGGTTGAAGATAGAGTATTGAGGATTGAAGATTGAGGATTAAGGATTGAGTGTTGAGGATTGAGGACGAGGACTGACGGTTGAGGATTGAGGTTTGAGGATTGAGGATTGAGGATTGATGACTGAGGATTGAGGATTGAGGATTGAGGGTTGAGGGTTGAAGATTGTGTATTGAGGATTGAAGATTGAGGATTGAGGATTGATGATTGAGGATTGAGGATTGAGGATTGAAGATTGAGGATTGGGTATTGCGGAATGAATATTGAGGATTGAGGATTGAGGTTTTAGGATTGAGGATTGAGGACTGAAGATTAAATATTGATGATTGAAGATTGAGGATTGAGGATTGATGGTTGTGGATTGAGGACGAGGACTGAGGGTTCAGTATTGCTGTTTGAAGTCTGAGGATTGAGGGTTGAGGATTCAGAATTGAGGATTGAGGATTGAGGATTGAAGATTGAGGATTGGGTATTGAGGATTGAAGAATGAGGATTGAGGATTGGGGTTGAGGATTGAGGATTTAGGATTGAAGGTTCATTATTGAGGATTGAAGATTGAGAATTGCGGATTGAGAATTGAACATTGAGGACTGAGTGTTGAGGGTTGAGTGATGAGAATTGATGTTTGTGGATAGAGATTTGAAGATTGCAGATTGAGTATTGAGTATTGAAAACTGTGAATTGAGTATATTCTATTGAGGATTGGGGATTGACAACTGATTGTTGAGGACTTAGGGCTGAAGATTGATGGTTCCGGATTGAGGATTCAGAATTGAAATTTGAGGACTGAGCATTGAGGTTTGAAGTTTGAGTATTGAGGATTGAAGATTGAGAATTGAGGATTGAGGATTGAGGATTGAGGATGAGAACTGAGGGTTTAGGATTGAGGTTTGAGGACTGAGGACTGACGATTGAGGATTGAGAATTGAGGATTGAGGATTGAGGGTTGAAGATTGAGGATTGGGTATTGAGGATTGAAGAATGAGTATTGAGGATTGAGGATTGAGGATTGAGGATTGAAGATTAAGTATTGAAGATTGAAGGTTGACGATCGAGGATTGAGAATTGAGGATTGATTGTTGAGTATTGAGGATTGATGGTTGAGGGTTTTGTGTTGAATATTGAGGATTGAGGATTGAGGATTGAGGATTGAGTATTGAGGATTGAGGATTGAAGGTTGAGTATTGAGAATTGAAGGTTGAGGATTGGGGATTGAGGATTGAGGATTGAGGATTGAGAATTGAGGATTGAGAATTGAGGATTGAAGATTGAGGATTGGGTATTGAGGATTGAAGAATGAGGATTGAGGATTGAGGATTGAGGATTGAGGGTTGAAGATTGAGAATTGGGTATTGAGGATTGAAGAATGAGGATTGAGGATTGAGGATTAAGGATTGAGGATTGAAGATGGAGTATTGAGGATTGAAGATTGACGATTGAGGATTGAGGATTGAGGATTGAGGATTGAGGATTGAGGATTGAGGATTGAAGATTGAGTATTGAGGATCGAAGATTGAGGATTGAGGATTGAGTATTGAGGATTGAGGGTTGAGGATTGAAGATTGTGTATTGAGGATTGAAGATTAAGATTGAGGATTGAGGGTTGAGGATTTAGGGTTGATGATTGAGGATTGGGGACTGAGTATTGAGGGTTGATTGATGTTTGTGGATAGAGATCTGAAGATTGCAGATTGAGTATTGAGTATTGAAAACTGTGAATTGAGGATATTGTATTGAGGATTCAGGATTGGCAACTGATTGTTGAGGACTCAGGGCTGAAGATTGAGGATTCAGGATTGAGGATTCAGGATTGAGGTTTGAGGTCTGAGGATTGAGGATTGAGGATTGGGTATTGAGGATTGAAGATTAAGGATTGAGGATTGAGGATTGAGGATTGATAATGAGGGCTGAGGTTTGAGGATTGAGGTTTGATGACTGTGGACTGAGGATTGAGGGTTGAGAATTGAGGATTGAGGATTAAGGATTGAAGATTGAGGATTGGGTATTGAGGATTGAAGAATGAGGATTGAGGATTGAGGATTGAGGATTGAGGATTGAGGATTGAAGATTGAGGATTGGGTATTGAGGATTGAAGAATGAGGATTGAGGATTGAGGATTGAGGATTGAGGATTGAAGATTGACGATCGAGGATTGAGAATTGAGGATTGAGTATTGAGGATTGAGGATTGAAGATTGAGTATTGAGGATTGAAGGTTGAGGATTGTGGATTGAGGATTGAGGATTGAGGATTGAAAATTGAGGATTGGGGACTGAGTGTTGAGGGTTGAATGATGAGAATTGATGTTTGTGGATAGAGATTTGAAGATTGCAGATTGAGTATTGAGTATTGAAAACTGTGAATTGATGATATTCTATTGAGGATTGAGGATTGACAACTGATTGTTGAGGACTGAGTGCTGAAGTTTGAGGATTCTGGATTGAGGATTCAGGATTGAGGTTTGAGGAGAGAGGACTGAGGATTGAGGATTGAGGATTGAGAATTGAGGATTGAGGATTGAGGATTGAAGATTGAGGATTGGCTGTTGAGGATTGAGGACTGTAGATTGAGGATTGAGGATTGAAGATTGAGGATTGGGTATTGAGTATTGAACATTGAGTATTGAGGATTGAGGATCGAGGATTGAGGATTGAGGATTGAATATTGAATATTGATGATTGTAGATTGAGGATTGAGGATTGAGCGTTGTGGATTGAGGACGAGGACCGAGGGTTGAGTATTGATGTTTGATGTCTGAGGATTGAGGATTGAGGATTGAGAATTGAGGATTGAGGATTGAGGATTGAAAATTGAGGATTGGGTATTGAGGATTGAAGAATGAGGACTGAGGATTTAGGATTGAGGATTGAGGATTGAAGATTGAGTATTGAGGATTGAAGATTGAGTATTGGGGATTGAAGATTGAGGATTGTGCATTGAAGATTGAGTATTGAGGATTGAAGATTGAGGATTGAGGATTGAGGATTGAGAATTGACGATGAGGGCTGAGGGTTCAGGATTGAGGTTTGAGGACTGAGGACTGAGGATTGAGGATTGAGGATTGAGGATTGAGGATTGAGGGTTGAGGGTTGAGGATTGAAGATTGAGGACTGAGGATTGATGATTAAAGATTGAGTATTGAGGATTGAAGATTGAGGATTGATGATTGAGGATTGAGGAATGAGGATTGAGGATAGAGGATTGATGATTGAGGATTGAGGAATGAGTATTGAGGATTGAAGATTGAGGATTGAGTATTGAAGATAGAGAATTGATGATTGAGGATTGAGGATTGAGGATTGAGGATTGAGTATCGAGGACTGAGGATTGAGGATGAGGGCTGAGGGTTGAGGATTGAGGTTTAAGGACTGAGGACTGAGGATTGAGGATTGAGAATTGAGGGTTGAAGATTGAGGATTGAAGATTGAGGATTTGGTATTGAGGATTGAAGAATGAGGATTGAGGATTGAGGATTGAAGATTGAGTATTGAGTATTGAAGATTGACGATTGAGGATTGTGGATTGAAGATTGAGGATTGAACATTGAGGACTGAGTGTTAAGGGTTGAGTGATGAGAATTGATGCTTGTGGATAGAGGTTTGAAGATTGCAGATTGAGTATTGAGTATTGAAATCTGTGAATTGAGGATATTCTATTGAGGATTCAGGATTGTCAACTGATTGTTGAGTACCGAGGGCTGAAGATTGAGGATTCAGGATTGAGGATTCAGAATTGAGGTTTGAGGACTGAGGATTGAGGACTGAAGATTGATTATTGAGGATTGAAGGTTGAGGATTGAGGATTGAGGATTGAGGATTGAGGATTGGGGATGAGAGCTGTGCGTTGAGGATTGAGGTTTGAGGACTGAGGACTGAGGATTGAGGATTGAGGATTGAAGATTGAGTATTGATGATTGAAGATTGAGGATTGAGGATTGTGGGTTGAGGATTGAGGACGAGGACTGACAGTTGAGGATTGTGGTTTGAGGATTGAGGGTTGAGGATTGAGAATTGAGGATGAGAACTGAGGTTTGAGGATTGAGGTTTGAGGAATGAGGATAGAGGATTGAGGATTGCGGATTGACGATTGAGGATTGAGGATTGAGGGTTGAAGTTTGAGTATTGAGGATTGAAGATTGAGGATTGAGGATTGAGGATGGGGGATTGAAGAGAGAGGACTGAGTGTTGAGGATTGAGTGTTGAGAATTGATGTTTGAGGGTTGAGATTTGATTATTGATTTTTGTGGATTGAGTATTGAACGATGAGATTTCAGGGTATTCTATTGAGTATTGAGAATTGAGTATTGATTGTTGAGTATTGAGGACTGATGGTTGAGGGTTTTGTGTTGAATATTGAGGATTGAGGATTGAGGATTGAGGATTGAGGATTGAGGATTGAGGATTGAAGATTGAGTATTGAGAATTGAAGGTTGAGGACTGAGGATTGAGGATTGAGGATTGAGGATTGAAGATTGAGGATTGGGGATTGAGGATTGACGATTGAGGATTGAGTATTGATGATCGAGAATTGAGGATTGAGGATTGGAGATTGAGTATTGAGGATTGAAGGTTGAGGATTGAGCATTGAGGATTGAAGATTGGGGACTGGGGATTGAGGATTGAAGATTGAGGATTAAGGATTGAGGATTGGGGATTGGAGATCTAGGATTGGAGATTGATTATTGAGGATTGATGATTGAGGTTTGAGGTTTGAGGATTGAGAATTGAGAATTCAGGATGAAAACTGAGGGTTCAGGATTGAGGTTTGAGGTACGAGGATTGAGGATTGAGGATTGAGGACTGAGGATTGAGGATTGACTATTGAGGATTGAGGATTGAGGATTGAAGATTGAGTATTGAGGATTGAAGATTGAGGATTGTGCATTGAAGATTGAGTATTGAGGGTTGAAGATTGAGGATTGAGGATTGAGGATTGAGAATTGACGATGAGGGCTGAGGGTTGAGGATTGAGGTTTGAGGACTGAGGACTGAGGATTGAGGATTGAGGATTGAGGATTGAGGATTGAGGGTTGAGGATTGAGGATTGAAGATTGAGGACTGAGGATTGATGATTAAAGATTGAGTATTGAGGATTGAAGATTGAGGATTGATGATTGAGGATTGAGGAATGAGGATTGAGGATTGAGGATTGATGATTGAGGATTGAGGAATGAGGATTGAGGATTGAGGATTGAGGATTGAGTATTGAAGATTGAGAATTGATGACTGAGGATTGAGGATTGAGGATTGAGGATTGAGTATTGAGGACTGAGGATTGAAGATTGAGGATTGAGGATTGAGGATTAAAGATTGAGTACGGAGGATTGAAGATTGAGAACTGAGGATTGAGGATTGAACATTGAGGACTGAGTGTTGAGGGTTGAGTGATGAGAATTGATGTTTGTGGATAGAGATTTGAAGATTCGAGATTGAGTATTGTGTATTGAAAACTGTGAATTGAGGATATTCTATTGAGGATTGAGGATTGTCACCTGATTGTTGAGGACTGAGTGCTGAAGATTGAGGATTCAGGATTGGGGATTCAGAATTGAGGTTTGAGGACTGAGGATTGAGGATTGAGGATTGAAGATTGAGTATTGAGTATTGAGGATTGAAGATTGAGGATTGAGGATAGAGGATTGAGGATGAGGGCTGAGGGTTGAGGATTGAGGTTTAAGGACTGAGGACTGAGGATTGAGGATTGAGAGTTGAGGATTGAGTATTGAGGATTGAAGATTGAGGATTTGGTATTGAGGATTGAAGAATGAGGATTGAGGATTGAGGATTGAAGATTGAGTATTGAGTATTGAAGATTGACGATTGAGGATTGTGGATTGAAGATTGAGGATTGAACATTGAGGACTGAGTGTTAAGGGTTGAGTGATGAGAATTGATGCTTGTGGATAGAGGTTTGAAGATTGCAGATTGAGTATTGAGTATTGAAAGCTGTGAATTGAGGATATTCTATTGAGGACTCAGGATTGTCAACTGATTGTTGAGTACTGAGGGCTGAAGATTGAGGATTCAGGAATGAGGATTCAGAATTGAGGTTTGAGGACTGAGGATTGAGGACTGAAGATTGATTATTGAGGATTGAAGATTGAGGATTCAGGATTGAGGATTGAGGATTGAGGATTGAAGATGAGAGCTGTGCGTTGAGGATTGGGGTTTGAGGACTGAGGACTGAGGAATGAGGATTGAGAATTGGGATTGAGGATTGAGTATTGAAGATTGAGGATTGGGTATTGAGGATTGAAGGATGAGGCTTGAGTATTGAGGATTGAGGATTGAGGATTGAAGATTGAGTATTGAGGTTTGAAGACTGACGATTGAGGGTTGAGGATTGAGGATCGAGGATTGAGGATTGATGATTGAGTATTGAGGATTGAAGATTGAGGATTGAGGTTTGAGGATTGAGGATTGGGGATTGAGGATTGAAGATTGAGGATTGGGGACTGAGTGTTGAGGGTTGAATGATGAGAATTGATGTTTGTGGATAGAGGTTTGAAGATTGCAGATTGAGTATTGAGTATTGAAAACTGTGAATTGATCATATTCTATTGAGGATTGAGGGTTGACAACTGATTGTTGAGGACTGAGGTCTGAAGCTTGAGGATTCAGGATTGAGGATTCAGGATTGAGGTTTGAGGAGAGAGGACTGAGGATTGAGGATTGGGGATTGAGAATTGAGGATTGAGGATTGAGGATTGAAGATTGAGGATTGGCTGTTGAGGATTGAACATCGAGGATTGAGGATTGAGGATTGAGGATTGAGGATTGAGGATTGAATGTTGAATATTGATGAATGAAGGTTGAGGATTGAGGATTGAGGGTTGTGGATTGAGAACGAGGACTGAGGGTTGAGTGTTGATGCCTGAGGTCTGAGTGTTGAGTGTTGATGATTGAGGATTGAGGATTGAAGACTGAGTGTTGAGTGTTGAGCGATGAGAATTGATGTTTGTGGATTGAGGTTTGAAGATTGAAGAATGGGGATTGAGTATTGAAAACTGTGAATTCAGGATATTCTATTGAGGATTGAGGATTGACAACTGATTGTTGAGGACTGAGGGCTGAAGATTGAGTATTCAGGATTGAGGATTCAGGATTGAGGTTTGAGGACTGAGGATTGAGGGTTGAGGATTGGGGATTGAGGATTGAGGATTGAGGATTGAAGATTGAGGATTGGGTATTGAGGATTGAACATTGAGGATTGAGGATTGAGAATTGATGATTGAGTATTGAGGACTGGAGATTGAGGATTGAGGTTTGAGGATTGAGGATTGAGGATTGAGGATTGAGGTTTGAAGACTGACGATTGAGGGTAGAGCATTGAGGATTGAGGATTGAGAATTGATGATTGAGTATTGAGGACTGGAGATTGAGGATTGAGGTTTGAGGATTGAGGATTGAGGATTGAGGATTGAAGATTGAGGATTGGGACTGAGTGTTGAGGGTTGGGTTTTGAGAATTGATGTTTGTGGATAGATATTTGAAGATTGCATATTGAGCATTGAGTATTGAAAACTGTGAATTGATGATATTCTATTGAGGATTGCGAATTGACAACTGATTGTTGAGGACTGAGGGCTGAAGATTGAGGATTCAGGATTGAGAATTCAGAATTGATGATTGAGGACTGAGGGCTGAGGGCTGAAGATAGAGTATTGAGGATTGAAGATTGAGGATTAAGGATTGAGGATTGGTGATTGAGGATCTAGGACTGAAAATTGATTATTGAGGGTTGAAGATTGAGGATTGAGGATTGAGGATTGAGAATTGAGAATTGAGGATAAGGACTGAGGGTTGACGATTGAGGTTTGAGGAATGAGGATTGAGGATTGAGGATTGAGGATTGAAGATTGAGTATTGAGGATTGAAGATTGAGGATTGAGGACTGAGGATTGAGGATTGAGTATTGAGGATTGATGATTGAGTATTGACGACTGAAGATTGAGGATTGAGGTTTGAGGATTGAGGATTGAGGATTGATGACTGAGGATTGAGGATTGAGGATTGAGCACTGAGAATTGAAGTTTGAGGACTGAAGATTGAGTATTGAAATTGACGATTGAGGATTGTGGATTGAGGATTGAAGATAGAGTATTGAGGATTGAAGACTGACGATTGAGGGTAGAGGATTGAGGATTGAGGATTGAGGATTGATGATTGAGCATTGAGGACTGGAGATTGAGGATTGAGGTTAGAGGATTGAGGATTGAGGATTGAGGATTGAAGATTGAGGATTGGGACTGAGTGTTGAGGGTTGGGTTATGAGAACTGATGTTTGTGGATAGATATTTGAAGATTGCATATTGAGCATTGAGTATTGAAAACTGTGAATTGATGATATTCTATTGAGGATTGCGTATTGGCAACTGATTGTTGAGGACTGAGGGCTGAAGATTGAGGATTCAGGATTGGGAATTCAGAATTGATGATTGAGGACTGAGGACTGAGGGCTGAAGATTGAGGATTCAGGATTGGGAATTCAGAATTGATGATTGAGGACTGAGGACTGAGGGTTGAAGATAGAGTATTGAGGATTGAAGATTGAGGATTAAGGATTGAGGATTGGGGATTGAGGATCTAGGACTGAAAATTGATTATTGAGGGTTGAAGATTGAGGATTGAGGATTGAGGATTGAGAATTGAGAATTGAGGATAAGGACTGAGGGTTGAGGATTGAGGTTTGAGGAATGAGGATTGAGGATTGAGGATTGAGGATTGAAGATTGAGTATTGAGGATTGAAGGTTGAGGATTGAGGACTGAGGATTGAGGATTGAGTATTGAGGATTGATGATTGAGTATTGACGACTGAAGATTGAGGATTGAGGTTTGAGGATTGAGGATTGAGGATTGATGACTGAGGATTGAGGATTGAGGATTGAGCACTGAGAATTGAAGTTTGAGGACTGGAGATTGAGTATTGAAATTGACGATTGAGGATTGTGGATTGAGGATTGAGGATTGAACATTGAGGACTGAGTGTTGAGGGTTGAGTGATGAGAATTGATGTTTGTGGATAGAGGTTTGAAGATTGCAGATTGAGTATTGAGCTTTGAAAGCTGTGAATTGAGGATATTCTATTGAGGATTCAGGGTTGACATCTGATTGTTGAGGACTGAGGGCTTGAGATTGACGATGCAGGGTTGAGGATTCAGGATTGAGGTTTGAGGACTGAGGATTGAGGATTGAAGATTGAGGATTGAGGATTGAGGATTGAGGATTGAAGATTGAGATTTGGGTATTGAGGATTGAACATTGAGGATTGAGGACTGAGGATTGAGGATTGATGATTGAGGATTGAAGATTGAGTATTGAGGATTGAAGACTGACGATTGAGGGTAGAGGATTGAGGATTGAGGATTGAGGATTGATGATTGAGCATTGAGGACTGAAGATTGAGGATTGAGGTTTGAGGATTGAGGATTGAGGATTGAGGATTGAAGATTGAGGATTGGGGACTGAGTGTTGAGGGTTGAGTTATGAGAATTGATGTTTGTGGATAGATATTTGAAGATTGCAGATTGAGCATTGAGTATTGAAAACTGTGAATTGATGATACTCTATTGAGGATTGAGAATTGACAACTGATTCTTAAGGACTGAGGGCTGAAGATTGAGGATTCAGGATTGGGAATTCAGAATTGATTATTGAGGACTGAGGACTGAGGGTTGAAGATAGAGTATTGAGGATTGAAGATTGAGGATTAAGGATTGAGTGTTGAGGATTGAGGACGAGGACTGACGGTTGAGGATTGAGGTTTGAGGATTGAGGATTGAGGATTGATGACTGAGGATTGAGGATTGAGGATTGAGCACTGAGAATTGAAGTTTGAGGACTGGAGATTGAGTATTGAAATTGACGATTGAGGATTGTGGATTGAGGATTGAGGATTGAACATTGAGGACTGAGTGGTGAGGGTTGAGTGATGAGAATTGATGTTTGTGGATAGAGGTTTGAAGGTTGCAGATTGAGTATTGAGTTTTGAAAACTGTGAATTGATAATATTCTATTGAGGATTGATGGTTGACAACTGATTGTTGAGGACTGAGGGCTGAAGCTTGAGGATTCAGGATTGAGGATTCAGGATTGAGGTTTGAGGAGAGAGGACTGAGGTTTGAGGATTGAGGATTGAGAATTGAGGATTGACGATTGAGGATTGAAGATTGAGGATTGGCTGTTGAGGATTGAACATCGAGGATTGAGGATTGAGGATTGAGGATTGAGGATTGAGGATTGAATGTTGAATATTGATGAATGAAGATTGAGGATTGAGGATTGAGGGTTGTGGATTGAGAACGAGGATTGAGGGTTGAGTGTTGATGCCTGAGGTCTGAGGATTGAGGATTGAGGATTGCGAACTGAGGATTGAGGGTTCAGGATTGAAGATTGAGGATTGGGTATTGAGGATTGAAGAATGAGGATTGAAGAATGAGGATTGGGGATTGAGTACTGAGGATTGAGGATTGAATATTGAGTATTGAGGATTGAATATTGAGGATTGAGGATTGAGGATTAAGGATTGAGGATTGAAGATTGAGTATTGCGGATTGAAGATTGAGGATTGAGGATTGAGGATTGAGGATTGAGGATTGAGGATGGAGGATTGAAGATTGAGTGTTGTGGATTGAGAACGAGGACTGAGGGTTGAGTATTGATGTTTGAGGTCTGAGGATTGAGGACTGAGGATTGACAATTGAGGATTGATGATTGAGGATTGAAGATTGAGGATTGGGTATTGAGGATTGAAGAATGAGTGTTGAGTGTTGATGATTGAGGATTGAGGATTGAAGACTGAGTGTTGAGTGTTGAGCGATGAGAATTGATGTTTGTGGATTGAGGATTGAAGATTGAAGAATGGGGATTGAGTATTGAAAACTGTGAATTGAGGATATTCTATTGAGGATTGAGGATTGACAACTGATTGTTGAGGACTGAGGGCTGAAGATTGAGTATTCAGGATTGAGGATTCAGGATTGAGGTTTGAGGACTGAGGATTGAGGGTTGAGGATTGGGAATTGAGGATTGAGGATTGAGGATTGAAGATTGAGGATTGGGTATTGAGGATTGAACATTGAGGATTGAGGATTGAGTATTGAAGATTGAGGATCGAGGATTGAGTGTTGTGGATTGAGGACGAGGACTGAGGGTTGAGTATTGATGTTTGAGGTCTGAGGATTGAGGATTGAGGATTGAGAATTGAGGATTGAGGATTGAGGATTGAAGATTGAGGATTGGGTGTTGAGGATTGAAGAATGAGGATTGAGAATTGGGGATTGAGGATTGAGTATTGAAGATTGAGGATTGGGTATTGAGGATTGAAGGATGAGGCTTGAGGATTGAGGATTGAGGATTGAGGATTGAAGATTGAGTATTGAGGTTTGAAGACTGACGATTGAGGGTAGAGGATTGAGGATTGAGGATTGAGAATTGATGATTGAGTATTGAGGTCTGGAGATTGAGGATTGAGGTTTGAGGATTGAGGATTGAGGATTGAGGATTGAGGTTTGAAGACTGACGATTGAGGGTAGAGCATTGAGGATTGAGGATTGAGAATTGATGATTGAGTATTGAGGACTGGAGATTGAGGATTGAGGTTTGAGGATTGAGGATTGAGGATTGAGGATTGAGGATTGAGGATTGGGGACTGAGTGTTGATGGTTGAGTTATGAGAATTGATGTTTGTGGGTAAATATTTGAAGATTGCAGATTGAGCATTGAGTATTGAAAACTGTGAATTGACGATATTCTATTGAGGATTGAGAATTGACAACTGATTGTTGAGGACTGAGGGCTGAAGATTGAGGATTCAGGATTGGGAATTCAGAATTGATGATTGAGGACTGAGGGCTGAGGGTTGAAGATAGAGTATTGAGGATTGAAGATTGAGGATTGAGGTTTGAGGATTGAGGATTGAGGATTGAGGATTGAAGATTGAGGATTGGGGACTGAGTGTTGAGGGTTGAGTTATGAGAATTGATGTTTGTGGATAGATATTTGAAGATTGCAGATTGAGCATTGAGTATTGAAAACTGTGAATTGATGATATTCTATTGAGGATTGAGAATTGACAACTGATTGTTGAGGACTGAGGGCTGAAGATTGAGGATTCAGGATTGGGAATTCAGAATTGATGATTGAGGACTGAGGACTGAGGGTTGAAGATAGAGTATTGAGGATTGAAGATTGAGGATTAAGGATTGAGTGTTGAGGATTGAGGACGAGGACTGACGGTTGAGGATTGAGGTTTGAGGATTGAGGATTGAGGATTGATGACTGAGGATTGAGGATTGAGGATTGAGGGTTGAGGGTTGAAGATTGTGTATTGAGGATTGAAGATTGAGGATTGAGGATTGATGATTGAGGATTGAGGATTGAGGATTGAAGATTGAGGATTGGGTATTGCGGAATGAATATTGAGGATTGAGGATTGAGGTTTTAGGATTGAGGATTGAGGACTGAAGATTAAATATTGATGATTGAAGATTGAGGATTGAGGATTGATGGTTGTGGATTGAGGACGAGGACTGAGGGTTCAGTATTGCTGTTTGAAGTCTGAGGATTGAGGGTTGAGGATTCAGAATTGAGGATTGAGGATTGAGGATTGAAGATTGAGGATTGGGTATTGAGGATTGAAGAATGAGGATTGAGGATTGGGGTTGAGGATTGAGGATTGAGGATTGAAGGTTCATTATTGAGGATTGAAGATTGAGAATTGCGGATTGAGAATTGAACATTGAGGACTGAGTGTTGAGGGTTGAGTGATGAGAATTGATGTTTGTGGATAGAGATTTGAAGATTGCAGATTGAGTATTGAGTATTGAAAACTGTGAATTGAGTATATTCTATTGAGGATTGGGGATTGACAACTGATTGTTGAGGACTTAGGGCTGAAGATTGATGGTTCCGGATTGAGGATTCAGAACTGAAATTTGAGGACTGAGCATTGAGGTTTGAAGTTTGAGTATTGAGGATTGAAGATTGAGAATTGAGGATTGAGGATTGAGGATTGAGGATGAGAACTGAGGGTTTAGGATTGAGGTTTGTGGACTGAGGACTGACGATTGAGGATTGAGAATTGAGGATTGAGGATTGAGGGTTGAAGATTGAGGATTGGGTATTGAGGATTGAAGAATGAGTATTGAGGATTGAGGATTGAGGATTGAGGATTGAAGATTAAGTATTGAAGATTGAAGGTTGACGATCGAGGATTGAGAATTGAGGATTGATTGTTGAGTATTGAGGATTGATGGTTGAGGGTTTTGTGTTGAATATTGAGGATTGAGGATTGAGGATTGAGGATTGAGTATTGAGGATTGAGGATTGAAGGTTGAGTATTGAGAATTGAAGGTTGAGGATTGGGGATTGAGGATTGAGGATTGAGGATTGAGAATTGAGGATTGAGGATTGAGGATTGAAGATTGAGGATTGGGTATTGAGGATTGAAGAATGAGGATTGAGGATTGAGGATTGAGGATTGAGGGTTGAAGATTGAGAATTGGGTATTGAGGATTGAAGAATGAGGATTGAGGATTGAGGATTAAGGATTGAGGATTGAAGATGCAGTATTGAGGATTGAAGATTGACGATTGAGGATTGAGGATTGAGGATTGAGGATTGAGGATTGAGGATTGAGGATTGAAGATTGAGTATTGAGGATCGAAGATTGAGGATTGAGGATTGAGTATTGAGGATTGAGGGTTGAGGATTGAAGATTGTGTATTGAGGATTGAAGATTAAGATTGAGGATTGAGGGTTGAGGATTTAGGGTTGATGATTGAGGATTGGGGACTGAGTATTGAGGGTTGAGTGATGAGAATTGATGTTTGTGGATAGAGATCTGAAGATTGCAGATTGAGTATTGAGTATTGAAAACTGTGAATTGAGGATATTGTATTGAGGATTCAGGATTGGCAACTGATTGTTGAGGACTCAGGGCTGAAGATTGAGGATTCAGGATTGAGGATTCAGGATTGAGGTTTGAGGTCTGAGGATTGAGGATTGAGGATTGGGTATTGAGGATTGAAGATTAAGGATTGAGGATTGAGGATTGAGGATTGATAATGAGGGCTGAGGTTTGAGGATTGAGGTTTGATGACTGTGGACTGAGGATTGAGGGTTGAGAATTGAGGATTGAGGATTAAGGATTGAAGATTGAGGATTGGGTATTGAGGATTGAAGAATGAGGATTGAGGATTGAGGATTGAGGATTGAGTATTGAGAATTGAAGATTGAGGATTGGGTATTGAGGATTGAAGAATGAGGATTGAGGATTGAGGATTGAGGATTGAGGATTGAAGATTGACGATCGAGGATTGAGAATTGAGGATTGAGTATTGAGGATTGAGGATTGAAGATTGAGTATTGAGGATTGAAGGTTGAGGATTGTGGATTGAGGATTGAGGATTGAGGATTGAAAATTGAGGATTGGGGACTGAGTGTTGAGGGTTGAATGATGAGAATTGATGTTTGTGGATAGAGATTTGAAGATTGCAGATTGAGTATTGAGTATTGAAAACTGTGAATTGATGATATTCTATTGAGGATTGAGGATTGACAACTGATTGTTGAGGACTGAGTGCTGAAGTTTGAGGATTCTGGATTGAGGATTCAGGATTGAGGTTTGAGGAGAGAGGACTGAGGATTGAGGATTGAGGATTGAGAATTGAGGATTGAGGATTGAGGATTGAAGATTGAGGATTGGCTGTTGAGGATTGAACATTGAGGATTGAGGATTGAGGATTGAGGATTGAGGATTGAATGTTGAATATTGATGAATGAAGATTGAGGATTGAGGATTGAGTGTTGTGGATTGAGAACGAGGACTGAGGGTTGAGTGTTGATGCCTGAGGTCTGAGGATTGAGGATTGAGGATTGCGAACTGAGGATTGAGGATTGAGGATTGAAGATTGAGGATTGGGTATTGAGGAATGAAGAATGAGGATTGAAGAATGAAGATTGGGGATTGAGTATTGAGGATTGAGGATTGAATATTGAGTATTGAGGATTAAATATTGAGGATTGAGGATTGAGGATTGAGGATTGAAGATTGAAGACTGAGTATTGAGGAATGAAGATTGAGGATTGAGGATTGATGATTGAGGATTGAGTATTGAGGATTGACGATTGAAGATTGAGGATTGAGGATTGAGGGTTGAGGATTGAGGGTTGAGGATTGAGGACGAGGACTGAGGGTTGAATATTTATGTTTGAGGTCTGAGGATTGAGGATTGAGGATTGAGAATTGAGGATTGAGGATTGAGGATTGAAGATTGAGGATTGGGTATTGAGGATTGAGGATTGAGGATTGAAGATTGAGGATAGGGTATTGAGGATTGAAGAATGATGATTGAGGATTAAGGATTGAGGATTGAGGATTGAATATTGAGTATTGGTTATTGAAGATCGACTATTGAGTATTGCGAATTGAGGTTTGAGGGTTGGGGATTGAGGATTGAAGATTGAGTATTGAGGATTGAAGGTTGAGGATTGTGGATTGAGGATTGAGGGTTGAGGCTTGAATGTTGTGGATTGGGGACTGAGTGTTGAGGGTTAAGTGATGAGAATTGATGTTTGTGGATAGAGATTTGAAGATTGCAGGTTGAGTATTGAGTATTGAAAACTGTGAAATCATGGTATTCTATTGAGGATTGAGGATGGACCACCGACTGTTGAGGACTGAGGGCTCAAGATTGAGGATTCAGGATTGAGGATTCAGGATTGAGGTTTGTGGACTGAGGATTGAGGATTGAGGATTGAGGATTGAGGATTGAGGATTGAGGATTGAAGACTGAGGATCGGGTATTGATGATTGAACATTGAGGATTGAGGATTGAGGATTGAGGATTGAGGATTGAGTATTGAAGGTTGAATATTGATGAATGAAGATTGAGGATTGAGGATTGAAGGTCGTGGATTGAGGACGAGGACTGAGGGTTGAGTATTGATACTTGAGGCCTGAGGATTGAGGATTGAGGTTTGCGAATTGAGGATTGAGGATTTAAGATTGAGGATTGGGTATTGAGGATTGAAGATTGAGCATTGAGGATTGAGGATTGAAGATTGAGTATTGAGGATTGAAGATTGACGATTGAGGATTGATGATTGAGGATTGAGGATGGAGGATTGAGGATTGAGGATTGAAGATTGAGTATTGAGGATTGAAGATTGACGATTGAGGATTGAGGACTGAGGATTGAGGATTGAGGATTGAAGATTGAGTATTGAGGATTGAAGATTGAGGATTGAGGATTGAGGATTGAGGATTGAGGATTGAAGATTGAGTATTGAGGATTGAAGGTTGAGGATTGAGGACTGAGGATTGAGGATTGAGTATTGAGGATTGATGATTGAGTATTGACGACTGAAGATTGAGGATTGAGGTTTGAGGATTGAGGATTGAGGATTGATGACTGAGGATTGAGGATTGAGGATTGAGCACTGAGAATTGAAGTTTGAGGACTGGAGATTGAGTATTGAAATTGACGATTGAGGATTGTGGATTGAGGATTGAGGATTGAACATTGAGGACTGAGTGTTGAGGGTTGAGTGATGAGAATTGATGTTTGTGGATAGAGGTTTGAAGATTGCAGATTGAGTATTGAGCTTTGAAAGCTGTGAATTGAGGATATTCTATTGAGGATTCAGGGTTGACATCTGATTGTTGAGGACTGAGGGCTTGAGATTGACGATGCAGGGTTGAGGATTCAGGATTGAGGTTTGAGGACTGAGGATTGAGGATTGAAGATTGAGGATTGAGGATTGAGGATTGAGGATTGAAGATTGAGATTTGGGTATTGAGGATTGAACATTGAGGATTGAGGACTGAGGATTGAGGATTGATGATTGAGGATTGAAGATTGAGTATTGAGGATTGAAGACTGACGATTGAGGGTAGAGGATTGAGGATTGAGGATTGAGGATTGATGATTGAGCATTGAGGACTGAAGATTGAGGATTGAGGTTTGAGGATTGAGGATTGAGGATTGAGGATTGAAGATTGAGGATTGGGGACTGAGTGTTGAGGGTTGAGTTATGAGAATTGATGTTTGTGGATAGATATTTGAAGATTGCAGATTGAGCATTGAGTATTGAAAACTGTGAATTGATGATACTCTATTGAGGATTGAGAATTGACAACTGATTCTTAAGGACTGAGGGCTGAAGATTGAGGATTCAGGATTGGGAATTCAGAATTGATTATTGAGGACTGAGGACTGAGGGTTGAAGATAGAGTATTGAGGATTGAAGATTGAGGATTAAGGATTGAGTGTTGAGGATTGAGGACGAGGACTGACGGTTGAGGATTGAGGTTTGAGGATTGAGGATTGAGGATTGATGACTGAGGATTGAGGATTGAGGATTGAGCACTGAGAATTGAAGTTTGAGGACTGGAGATTGAGTATTGAAATTGACGATTGAGGATTGTGGATTGAGGATTGAGGATTGAACATTGAGGACTGAGTGGTGAGGGTTGAGTGATGAGAATTGATGTTTGTGGATAGAGGTTTGAAGGTTGCAGATTGAGTATTGAGTTTTGAAAACTGTGAATTGATAATATTCTATTGAGGATTGATGGTTGACAACTGATTGTTGAGGACTGAGGGCTGAAGCTTGAGGATTCAGGATTGAGGATTCAGGATTGAGGTTTGAGGAGAGAGGACTGAGGTTTGAGGATTGAGGATTGAGAATTGAGGATTGACGATTGAGGATTGAAGATTGAGGATTGGCTGTTGAGGATTGAACATCGAGGATTGAGGATTGAGGATTGAGGATTGAGGATTGAGGATTGAATGTTGAATATTGATGAATGAAGATTGAGGATTGAGGATTGAGGGTTGTGGATTGAGAACGAGGATTGAGGGTTGAGTGTTGATGCCTGAGGTCTGAGGATTGAGGATTGAGGATTGCGAACTGAGGATTGAGGGTTCAGGATTGAAGATTGAGGATTGGGTATTGAGGATTGAAGAATGAGGATTGAAGAATGAGGATTGGGGATTGAGTACTGAGGATTGAGGATTGAATATTGAGTATTGAGGATTGAATATTGAGGATTGAGGATTGAGGATTAAGGATTGAGGATTGAAGATTGAGTATTGCGGATTGAAGATTGAGGATTGAGGATTGAGGATTGAGGATTGAGGATTGAGGATGGAGGATTGAAGATTGAGTGTTGTGGATTGAGAACGAGGACTGAGGGTTGAGTATTGATGTTTGAGGTCTGAGGATTGAGGACTGAGGATTGACAATTGAGGATTGATGATTGAGGATTGAAGATTGAGGATTGGGTATTGAGGATTGAAGAATGAGTGTTGAGTGTTGATGATTGAGGATTGAGGATTGAAGACTGAGTGTTGAGTGTTGAGCGATGAGAATTGATGTTTGTGGATTGAGGATTGAAGATTGAAGAATGGGGATTGAGTATTGAAAACTGTGAATTGAGGATATTCTATTGAGGATTGAGGATTGACAACTGATTGTTGAGGACTGAGGGCTGAAGATTGAGTATTCAGGATTGAGGATTCAGGATTGAGGTTTGAGGACTGAGGATTGAGGGTTGAGGATTGGGAATTGAGGATTGAGGATTGAGGATTGAAGATTGAGGATTGGGTATTGAGGATTGAACATTGAGGATTGAGGATTGAGTATTGAAGATTGAGGATCGAGGATTGAGTGTTGTGGATTGAGGACGAGGACTGAGGGTTGAGTATTGATGTTTGAGGTCTGAGGATTGAGGATTGAGGATTGAGAATTGAGGATTGAGGATTGAGGATTGAAGATTGAGGATTGGGTGTTGAGGATTGAAGAATGAGGATTGAGAATTGGGGATTGAGGATTGAGTATTGAAGATTGAGGATTGGGTATTGAGGATTGAAGGATGAGGCTTGAGGATTGAGGATTGAGGATTGAGGATTGAAGATTGAGTATTGAGGTTTGAAGACTGACGATTGAGGGTAGAGGATTGAGGATTGAGGATTGAGAATTGATGATTGAGTATTGAGGTCTGGAGATTGAGGATTGAGGTTTGAGGATTGAGGATTGAGGATTGAGGATTGAGGTTTGAAGACTGACGATTGAGGGTAGAGCATTGAGGATTGAGGATTGAGAATTGATGATTGAGTATTGAGGACTGGAGATTGAGGATTGAGGTTTGAGGATTGAGGATTGAGGATTGAGGATTGAGGATTGAGGATTGGGGACTGAGTGTTGATGGTTGAGTTATGAGAATTGATGTTTGTGGGTAAATATTTGAAGATTGCAGATTGAGCATTGAGTATTGAAAACTGTGAATTGACGATATTCTATTGAGGATTGAGAATTGACAACTGATTGTTGAGGACTGAGGGCTGAAGATTGAGGATTCAGGATTGGGAATTCAGAATTGATGATTGAGGACTGAGGGCTGAGGGTTGAAGATAGAGTATTGAGGATTGAAGATTGAGGATTGAGGTTTGAGGATTGAGGATTGAGGATTGAGGATTGAAGATTGAGGATTGGGGACTGAGTGTTGAGGGTTGAGTTATGAGAATTGATGTTTGTGGATAGATATTTGAAGATTGCAGATTGAGCATTGAGTATTGAAAACTGTGAATTGATGATATTCTATTGAGGATTGAGAATTGACAACTGATTGTTGAGGACTGAGGGCTGAAGATTGAGGATTCAGGATTGGGAATTCAGAATTGATGATTGAGGACTGAGGACTGAGGGTTGAAGATAGAGTATTGAGGATTGAAGATTGAGGATTAAGGATTGAGTGTTGAGGATTGAGGACGAGGACTGACGGTTGAGGATTGAGGTTTGAGGATTGAGGATTGAGGATTGATGACTGAGGATTGAGGATTGAGGATTGAGGGTTGAGGGTTGAAGATTGTGTATTGAGGATTGAAGATTGAGGATTGAGGATTGATGATTGAGGATTGAGGATTGAGGATTGAAGATTGAGGATTGGGTATTGCGGAATGAATATTGAGGATTGAGGATTGAGGTTTTAGGATTGAGGATTGAGGACTGAAGATTAAATATTGATGATTGAAGATTGAGGATTGAGGATTGATGGTTGTGGATTGAGGACGAGGACTGAGGGTTCAGTATTGCTGTTTGAAGTCTGAGGATTGAGGGTTGAGGATTCAGAATTGAGGATTGAGGATTGAGGATTGAAGATTGAGGATTGGGTATTGAGGATTGAAGAATGAGGATTGAGGATTGGGGTTGAGGATTGAGGATTGAGGATTGAAGGTTCATTATTGAGGATTGAAGATTGAGAATTGCGGATTGAGAATTGAACATTGAGGACTGAGTGTTGAGGGTTGAGTGATGAGAATTGATGTTTGTGGATAGAGATTTGAAGATTGCAGATTGAGTATTGAGTATTGAAAACTGTGAATTGAGTATATTCTATTGAGGATTGGGGATTGACAACTGATTGTTGAGGACTTAGGGCTGAAGATTGATGGTTCCGGATTGAGGATTCAGAATTGAAATTTGAGGACTGAGCATTGAGGTTTGAAGTTTGAGTATTGAGGATTGAAGATTGAGAATTGAGGATTGAGGATTGAGGATTGAGGATGAGAACTGAGGGTTTAGGATTGAGGTTTGTGGACTGAGGACTGACGATTGAGGATTGAGAATTGAGGATTGAGGATTGAGGGTTGAAGATTGAGGATTGGGTATTGAGGATTGAAGAATGAGTATTGAGGATTGAGGATTGAGGATTGAGGATTGAAGATTAAGTATTGAAGATTGAAGGTTGACGATCGAGGATTGAGAATTGAGGATTGATTGTTGAGTATTGAGGATTGATGGTTGAGGGTTTTGTGTTGAATATTGAGGATTGAGGATTGAGGATTGAGGATTGAGTATTGAGGATTGAGGATTGAAGGTTGAGTATTGAGAATTGAAGGTTGAGGATTGGGGATTGAGGATTGAGGATTGAGGATTGAGAATTGAGGATTGAGGATTGAGGATTGAAGATTGAGGATTGGGTATTGAGGATTGAAGAATGAGGATTGAGGATTGAGGATTGAGGATTGAGGGTTGAAGATTGAGAATTGGGTATTGAGGATTGAAGAATGAGGATTGAGGATTGAGGATTAAGGATTGAGGATTGAAGATGCAGTATTGAGGATTGAAGATTGACGATTGAGGATTGAGGATTGAGGATTGAGGATTGAGGATTGAGGATTGAGGATTGAAGATTGAGTATTGAGGATCGAAGATTGAGGATTGAGGATTGAGTATTGAGGATTGAGGGTTGAGGATTGAAGATTGTGTATTGAGGATTGAAGATTAAGATTGAGGATTGAGGGTTGAGGATTTAGGGTTGATGATTGAGGATTGGGGACTGAGTATTGAGGGTTGAGTGATGAGAATTGATGTTTGTGGATAGAGATCTGAAGATTGCAGATTGAGTATTGAGTATTGAAAACTGTGAATTGAGGATATTGTATTGAGGATTCAGGATTGGCAACTGATTGTTGAGGACTCAGGGCTGAAGATTGAGGATTCAGGATTGAGGATTCAGGATTGAGGTTTGAGGTCTGAGGATTGAGGATTGAGGATTGGGTATTGAGGATTGAAGATTAAGGATTGAGGATTGAGGATTGAGGATTGATAATGAGGGCTGAGGTTTGAGGATTGAGGTTTGATGACTGTGGACTGAGGATTGAGGGTTGAGAATTGAGGATTGAGGATTAAGGATTGAAGATTGAGGATTGGGTATTGAGGATTGAAGAATGAGGATTGAGGATTGAGGATTGAGGATTGAGTATTGAGAATTGAAGATTGAGGATTGGGTATTGAGGATTGAAGAATGAGGATTGAGGATTGAGGATTGAGGATTGAGGATTGAAGATTGACGATCGAGGATTGAGAATTGAGGATTGAGTATTGAGGATTGAGGATTGAAGATTGAGTATTGAGGATTGAAGGTTGAGGATTGTGGATTGAGGATTGAGGATTGAGGATTGAAAATTGAGGATTGGGGACTGAGTGTTGAGGGTTGAATGATGAGAATTGATGTTTGTGGATAGAGATTTGAAGATTGCAGATTGAGTATTGAGTATTGAAAACTGTGAATTGATGATATTCTATTGAGGATTGAGGATTGACAACTGATTGTTGAGGACTGAGTGCTGAAGTTTGAGGATTCTGGATTGAGGATTCAGGATTGAGGTTTGAGGAGAGAGGACTGAGGATTGAGGATTGAGGATTGAGAATTGAGGATTGAGGATTGAGGATTGAAGATTGAGGATTGGCTGTTGAGGATTGAACATTGAGGATTGAGGATTGAGGATTGAGGATTGAGGATTGAATGTTGAATATTGATGAATGAAGATTGAGGATTGAGGATTGAGTGTTGTGGATTGAGAACGAGGACTGAGGGTTGAGTGTTGATGCCTGAGGTCTGAGGATTGAGGATTGAGGATTGCGAACTGAGGATTGAGGATTGAGGATTGAAGATTGAGGATTGGGTATTGAGGAATGAAGAATGAGGATTGAAGAATGAAGATTGGGGATTGAGTATTGAGGATTGAGGATTGAATATTGAGTATTGAGGATTAAATATTGAGGATTGAGGATTGAGGATTGAGGATTGAAGATTGAAGACTGAGTATTGAGGAATGAAGATTGAGGATTGAGGATTGATGATTGAGGATTGAGTATTGAGGATTGACGATTGAAGATTGAGGATTGAGGATTGAGGGTTGAGGATTGAGGGTTGAGGATTGAGGACGAGGACTGAGGGTTGAATATTTATGTTTGAGGTCTGAGGATTGAGGATTGAGGATTGAGAATTGAGGATTGAGGATTGAGGATTGAAGATTGAGGATTGGGTATTGAGGATTGAGGATTGAGGATTGAAGATTGAGGATAGGGTATTGAGGATTGAAGAATGATGATTGAGGATTAAGGATTGAGGATTGAGGATTGAATATTGAGTATTGGTTATTGAAGATCGACTATTGAGTATTGCGAATTGAGGTTTGTGGGTTGGGGATTGAGGATTGAAGATTGAGTATTGAGGATTGAAGGTTGAGGATTGTGGATTGAGGATTGAGGGTTGAGGCTTGAATGTTGTGGATTGGGGACTGAGTGTTGAGGGTTAAGTGATGAGAATTGATGTTTGTGGATAGAGATTTGAAGATTGCAGGTTGAGTATTGAGTATTGAAAACTGTGAAATCATGGTATTCTATTGAGGATTGAGGATGGACCACCGACTGTTGAGGACTGAGGGCTCAAGATTGAGGATTCAGGATTGAGGATTCAGGATTGAGGTTTGTGGACTGAGGATTGAGGATTGAGGATTGAGGATTGAGGATTGAGGATTGAGGATTGAAGACTGAGGATCGGGTATTGATGATTGAACATTGAGGATTGAGGATTGAGGATTGAGGATTGAGGATTGAGTATTGAAGGTTGAATATTGATGAATGAAGATTGAGGATTGAGGATTGAAGGTCGTGGATTGAGGACGAGGACTGAGGGTTGAGTATTGATACTTGAGGCCTGAGGATTGAGGATTGAGGTTTGCGAATTGAGGATTGAGGATTTAAGATTGAGGATTGGGTATTGAGGATTGAAGATTGAGCATTGAGGATTGAGGATTGAAGATTGAGTATTGAGGATTGAAGATTGACGATTGAGGATTGATGATTGAGGATTGAGGATGGAGGATTGAGGATTGAGGATTGAAGATTGAGTATTGAGGATTGAAGATTGACGATTGAGGATTGAGGACTGAGGATTGAGGATTGAGGATTGAAGATTGAGTATTGAGGATTGAAGATTGAGGATTGAGGATTGAGGATTGAGGATTGAGGATTGAAGATTGAGTACTGAGGATTGAAGATTAAGATTGAGGATTGAGGATTGAGGACTGAGGATTGAGGATTGAGGATTGAAGGTTCAGTATTGAGGATTGAAGATTGAGAATTGAGGATTGATGATTGAACATTGAGGACTGAGTGTTGAGGGTTGAGTGATGAGAATTGATGTTTGTGGATAGAGATTTGAAGATTGCAGATTGAGTATTGAGTATTGAAAACTGTGAATTGAGTATATTCTATTGAGGATTGAGGATTGACTACTGATTGTTGAGGACTGAGGGCTGAAGATTGAGGGTTCCGGATTGAGGATTCAGAATTGAAATTTGAGGACTGAGCATTGAGGATTGAAGATTGAGTATTGAGGATTGAAGATTGAGAATTGAGGATTGAGGATTGAGGATTGAGGATGGGGGCTGAGGGTTGAAGATTGAGGTTTGAGGACCGAGGACTGACGATTGAGGATTGAGAATTGAGGATTGAGGATTGAGGGTTGAAGATTGAGGATTGGGTATTGAGGATTGAAGAATGAGGATCGAGGATTGAGGATTGAGGATTGAGGATTGAAGATTGAGTATTGAAGATTGAAGATTGGCGATCGAGGATTGAGAATTGAGGATTGAGTATTGAGGATTGAGCATTGAAGATTGAGTATTGAGGATTGAAGGTTGAGGATAGTGGATTGAGGATTGAGGATTGAGGATTGAATATTGAGGATTGGGGACTGAGTGTTGGGGGTTGAATGATGAGAATTGATGTTTGTGGATAGAGGTTTGAAGATTGCAGATTGAGTATTGAGTATTGAAAACTGTGAATTGATAATATTCTATTGAGGATTGAGGGTTGACAACTGATTGTTGAGGACTGAGGGCTGAAGCTTGAGGATTCAGGATTGAGGATTCAGGATTGAGGTTTGAGGAGAGAGGACTGAGGATTGAGGATTGAGGATTGAGAATTGAGGATTGAGGATTGAGGATTGAAGATTGAGGATTGGCTGTTGAGGATTGAATATCGACGATTGAGGATTGAGGATTGAGGATTGAGGATTGAGGATTGAGGATTGAATGTTGAATATTGGTGAATGAAGATTGAGGATTGAGGATTGAGGGTTGTGGATTGAGAACGAGGACTGAGGGTTGAGTGTTGATGCGTGAGGTCTGAGGATTCAGGATTGAGGACTGCGAACTGAGGATTGAGGATTGAGGATTGAAGATTGAGGATTGGGTATTGAGGATTGAAGAATGAGGATTGACGAATGAGGATTGGGGATTGAGTACTGAGGATTGAGGATTGAATATTGAGTATTGAGGATTGTATATTGAGGATTGAGGATTGAGGATTGAGGATTGAGGATTGTAGATTGAGTATTGAGGATTGAAGGTTGAGGATTGAGGATTGAGGATTGAGGATTGATGATTGAGGATGGAGGATTGAAGATTGAGTGTTGTGGATTGAGAACGAGGACTGAGGGTTGAGTATTGATGTTTGAGGTCTGAGGATTGAGGACTGAGGATTGAGAATTGAGGATTGATGATTGAGTATTGAAGATTGAGGATCGAGGATTAAGGGTTGTGGATTGAGGACGAGGACTGAGGGTTGAGTATTGATGTTTGAGGTCTGAGGATTGAGGATTGAGGATTGAGAATTGAGGATTGAGGATTGAGGATTGAAGATTGAGGATTGGGTGTTGAGGATTGAAGAATGAGGATTGAGGATTGAGGATTGAGGGTTGAGGGTTGAAGATTGAGTATTGAGGATTGAAGATTGAGGATTGAGGATTGATGATTGAGGATTGAGGATTGAGGATTGAAGATTGAGGATTGGGTATTGCGGAATGAACATTGAGGATTGAGGATTGAGGATTTAGGATTGAGGATTGAGGACTGAAGATTAAATATTGACGATTGAAGATTGAGGATTGAGGATTGATGGTTGTGGATTGAGGACGAGGACTAAGGGTTCAGTATTGCTGTTTGAAGACTGAGGATTGAGGGTTGAGGATTGAGAATTGAGGATTGAGGATTGAGGATTGAAGATTGAGGATTGGGTATTGAGGATTGAAGAATGAGTATTGAGGATTGAGGGTTGAGTATTGAGGATTGAAGACTGTGTGTTGAGGGTTGAGTGATGAGAATTGATGTTTGTGGATAGAGATTTGGAGATTGCAGATTGAGTATTGAGTATTGAAAACTGTGAATTGATGATATTCTATTGAGGATTGAGGATTGACAACTGATTGTTGAGGACTGAGGGCTGAAGATTGAGGATTCAGGATTAAGGATTCAGGATTGAGGTTTGAGGACTGAGGATTGAGGATTGACGATTGAAGATTGAGTATTGATGATTGAAGATGGGAGGATTGAGGATTGAGGGTTGAGGATTGAGGACGAGGACTGACGGTTGAGGATTGAGGTTTAAGGATTGTGGATTGAGGATTGAGAATGAGGGCTGAGGGTTGAGGATTGAGGTTTGAGTATAGAATTCTGAGAATTCAGGATATTCTATTGAGTATTGAGAATTGAGGGTTGATGGTTGAGTATTGAGGATTGAGGATTGAGGGTTGAGGATTGAGTATTGAAAATTGAGGATTGATAATTGAGGATTGATGATTGAGGATTGAGGATTGAGGATTGAGGATTGAGGATTGAGGATTGAAGATTCAATATTGAGGATTGAAGATTGAGTATTTAGGATTGAGGATTGAACATTGCGGACTGAGTGTTGAGGGTTGAGTGATGATAATTGATGTTCGTGGATAGAGGTTCGAAGATTGCAGATCGAGTATTGAATGTTGAAAACTGTGAATTGAGGATATTCTACAGAGGATTGAGGATTGACTACTGATTGTTGAGGATTGAGGGCTGAAGATTGAGGACTCAGGATTGAGGATTCAGAATTGAGGATTGAGGATTGAGGATTGAAGATTGAGTATTGAGGATTGAAGCCTGACGATTGGGGATTGAGGATTGACGATTGAGGATTGAGGATGGAGGATTAAAGATTGAGTATTGAGGATTGAAGATTGAGGATCGAGGATTGGGGATTGAGGATTGAGGATTGAAGATTGAGGATTGGGGACTGAGTGTTGAGTGTTGAATGATGAGAATTGATGTTTGTGGATAGAGATTTGAAGATTGCAGATTGAGTATTGAGTATTGAAAACTGTGAATTGATGATATTCTATTGAGGATTGAGTATTGACGACTGATTGTTGAGGACTGAGGTCTGAAGATTGAGGATTCAGGATTGAGGATTCAGGTTTGATGTTTGAGGACTGAGGATTGAGGATTGAGGATTGAGGATTGGGGATTGAGGATTGAGGGTTGAGGATTGAAGATTGAGGATTGGGTATTGAGGATTGAACATTGAGGATTGAGGATTGAGTACTGAAGATTGAGGATCGAGGATTGAGGGTTGTGGATTGAGGACGAGGACTGAGGGTTGAGTATTGATGTTTGAGGTCTGAGGATTGAGGATTGAGGATTGAGAATTGAGGATTGAGGATTGAGGATTGAAGATTGAGGATTGGGTGTTGAGGATTGAAGAATGAGGATTGAGGATTGAGGATTGAGTGTTGAGGGTTGAAGATTGAGTTTTGAGGATTGAAGATTGAGGATTGAGGATTGAGGATTGAGGATTAAGGATTGAGGATTGAAGATTGAGGATTGGGTTTTGCGGATTGAACATTGAGGATTGAGGATTGAGGATTGAGGATTGAGGACTGAGGACTGAAGATTGAATATTGATGATTGAAGATTGAGGATTGAGGATTGAGGATTGAGGATTGAGGATTGAAGATTGAGTATTGAGGATTGAAGCCAGACGATTGAGGATTGAGGATTGACGGTTGAGAATAGAGGATTGAGGATTGAGGATTGAAGATTGAGGACTGGGTATTGAGGATTGAACAATGAGGATTGAGGACTGAGGGTTGAGGGTTGAAGATTGAGTTTTGAGGATTGAAGATTGAGGATTGAGATTTGAGGATTGAGGATTGAGGATTGAAGATTGAGTATTGAGGATTGAAGCCTGACGATTGAGGATTGAGGATTGACGATTGAGAATAGAGGATTGAGGATTGAGGATTGAAGATTGAGGATTGGGTATTGAGGATTGAACAATGAGGATTGAGGATTGAGGATTGAGGATTGAGGATTGAAGACTGAGTGTTGAGGGTTGAGTGATGAGAATTGATGTTTGTGGATAGAGATTTGAAGATTGCAGATTGAGTATTGAGTATTGAAAACTGTGAATTGATGATATTCTATTGAGGATTGAGGATTGACAACTGATTGTTGAGGACTGAGGGCTGAAGATTGAGGATTCAGGATTGAGGATTCAGGATTGAGGGTTGAGGAGTGAGGATTGAGGATTGAGTATTGAGGATTGAGGATTGAGGATTGAAGATTGAGGATTGAGGATTGAGGGTTGTGGATTGAGGATGAATACTGAGGGTTGGGTATTGATGTTTGACGTCAGAGGATTGAGGAGTGAGGATTGAGGATTGAAGATTGAGGATTGAGGATTGAGGATTGAGGATTGAGGATTGAGGATTGAGGATTGAGGATTGAAGATTGAGTATTGAGGATTGAAGATTGAGGATTGAGGATTGAGGATTGAGGATTGAGGATTGAAGATTGAGTATTGAGGATTGAAGATTAAGGTTGAGGATTGAGGGTTGAGGAATTAGGGTTGATGATTGAGGATTGGGGACTGAGTATTGAGGGTTGAGTGATGAGAATTGATGTTTGTGGATAGAGATCTGTAGATTGCAGATTGAGTATTGAGTATTGAAAACTGTAAATTGAGGATATTGTATTGAGGATTCAGGATTGGCAACTGATTGTTGAGGACTCAGGGCTGAAGATTGAGGATTCAGGATTCTGGTTTGAGGTCTGGGGATTGAGGATTGAGGATTGAGGATTGAGGATTGAGGATTGAAGACTGAGGATTGGGTATTGAGGATTGAAGAATGAGGATTGAGGTTTGAGGATTGAGGACTGAGGATTGAAGATTGAGTATTGAGGATTGAAGATTGACGATCGAGTATTGAGAATTGAGGATTGAGTATTGAGGATTGAGGATTGAAGATTGAGTATTGAGGATTGAAGGTTGAGGATTGTGGATTGAGGACTGAGGATTGAGGCTTGAATATTATGGATTGGGGACTGAGTGTTGAGTGTTAAGTGCTGAGAATTGATGTTTGTGGATAGAGATTTGAAGATTGCAGGTTGTGTATTGAGTATTGAAAACTGTGAAATCATGGTATTCTATTGAGGATTGAGGGTGGACCACTGACTGTTGAGGACTGAGGGCTCAAGATTGAGGATTCAGGATTGAGGGTTCAGGATTGAGGTTTGAGGACTGAGGATTGAGGATTGAGGATTGAGGATTGAGGATTGAGGATTGAGGATTGAAGACTGAGGATCGGGTATTGATGATTGAAGATTGAGGATTGGGGATTGAGGATTGAGGATTGAGGATTGAGGATTGAAGGTTGAATATTGATGAACGAAGATTGAGGATTGAGGATTGAAGGTCGTGGATTGAGGACGAGGACTGAGGGTTGAGTATTGATACTTGAGGCCTGAGGATTGAGGATTGAGGTTTGCGAATTGAGGATTGAGGATTTAAGATTGAGGATTGGGTATTGAGGATTGAAGATTGAGCATTGAGAATTGAGGATTGAGTATTGAGGATTGAGCATTGAAGATTGAGTATTGAGGATTGAAGGTTGAGGATTGTGGATTGAGGATTGAGGATTGAGGATTGAATATCGAGGATTGGGGACTGAGTGTTGGGGGTTGAATGATGAGAATTGATGTTTGTGGATAGAGGTTTGAAGATTGCAGATTGAGTATTGAGTATTGAAAACTGTGAATTGATAATATTCTATTGAGGATTGAGTGTTGACAACTGATTGTTGAGGACTGAGGGCTGAAGCTTGAGGATTCAGGATTGAGGATTCAGGATTGAGGTTTGAGGAGAGAAGACTGAGGATTGAGGATTGAGGATTGAGAATTGAGGATTGAGGATTGAGGATTGAAGACTGAGGATTGGCTCTTGAGGATTGAACATCGAGGATTGAGGATTGAGGATTGAGGATTGAGGATTGAGGATTGAGGATTGAATGTTGAATATTGGTGAATGAAGATTGAGGATTGAGGATTGAGTGTTGTGGATTGAGAACGAGGACTGAGGGTTGAGTGTTGATGCCTGAGGTCTGAGGATTGAGGATTGAGGACTGCGAACTGAGGATTGAGGATTGAGGATTGAAGATTGAGGATTGGGTATTGAGGATTGAAGAATGAGGATTGAAGAATGAGGATTGGGGATTGAGCACTGAGGATTGAGGATTGAATATTGAGTATTGAGGATTGAATATTGAGGATTGAGGATTGAGGATTGAGGATTGAGGATTGAAGATTGAGTATTGAGGATTGAAGATTGAGGATTGAGGATTGAGGATTGAGGATTGAGGATTGAGGATGGAGGATTGAAGATTGAGTGTTGTGGATTGAGAACGAGGACTGATGGTTGAGTATTGATGTTTGAGGTCTGAGGATTGAGGACTGAGGATTGAGAATTGAGGATTGATGATTGAGTATTGAAGATTGAGGATCGAGGATTAAGGGTTGTGGATTGAGGACGAGGACTGAGGGTTGAATATTGATGTTTGAGGTCTGAGGATTGAGGATTGAGGATTGAGAATTGAGGATTGAGGATTGAGGATTGAAGATTGAGGATTGGGTGTTGAGGATTGAAGAATGAGGATTGAGGATTGAGGATTGAGGGTTGAGGGTTGAAGATTGAGTATTGAGGATTGAAGATTGAGGATTGAGGATTGATGATTGAGGATTGAGGATTGAGGATTGAAGATTGAGGATTGGGTATTGCGGAATGAACATTGAGGATTGAGGATTTAGGATTGAGGATTGAAGATTGAGTATTGAGGATTGAAGCCTGACGATTGAGGATTGAGGATTGACGATTGAGAATAGAGGATTGAGGATTGAGGATTGAAGAGTGAGGATTGGGTATTGAGGATTGAAGAATGAGGATTGAGGATTGAGGATTGAGTATTGAGGATTGAAGATTGAGTATTGAGGATTGAAGATTAAGATTGAGGATTGAGGACTGAGGGTTGAGGGTTGAAGATTGAGTTTTGAGGATTGAGGGTTGAGGATTGAGGATTGAGGATTGAGGATTGAGGATTGAAGATTGAGTATTGAGGATTGAAGCCTGACGATTGAGGATTGAGGATAGAGTATTGAGGGTTGAGGATTGAGGATTGAAGATTGAGGATTGAGGATTGAGGGTTGTGGATTGAGGATGAATACTGAGGGTTGGGTATTGATGTTTGACGTCAGAGGATTGAGGATTGAGGATTGAGAATTGAGGATTGAGGATTGAGGATTGAAGATTGAGTATTGGGTATTGAGGAATGAAGAAAGAGGATTGAGGACTGAGGATTAAGGATTGAGGATTGAAGATGGAGTATTGAGGATTGAAGATTGACGATTGAGGATTGAGGATTGAGGATTGAGGATTGAGGATTGAGGATTGAGGATTGAAGATTGAGTATTGAAGATTGAAGATTGAGGATTGAGGATTGAGGATTGAGGATTGAGGATTGAAGATTGAGTATTGAGGATTGAAGATTAAGATTGAGGATTGATAACGAGGGCTGAGGTTTGAGGATTGAGGTTTGATGACTGTGGACTGAGGATTGAGGGTTGAGAATTGAGGATTGAGGATTGAGGATTGGGTATTGAGGATTGAACATTGAGGATTGCGTGTTGAGGATTGAGGGATTGAGTATGGAGGATTGAAGATTGAATGTTAATGATTGATGATTGAGGATTGAGGATTGAGGGTTGTGGATTGAGGACGAGGTCTGAGGGTTGAGTATTGATGTTTGATGTCTGAGGATTCAAGATTGAGGATTAAGGATTGAGGATCGGGGATTGAGGATCTGGGATTGGAGATTGATTATTGAGGACTGAAGATTGAGGATTGAGGATTGAGGATTGAGGATTGAGGATTGAAGACTGAGGATTGGGTATTGAGGATTGAACATTGAGGATTGCGTGTTGAGGATTGAGGGATTGAGTATGGAGGATTGAAGATTGAATGTTAATGATTGATGATTGAGGATTGAGGATTGAGGGTTGTGGATTGAGGACGAGGTCTGAGGGTTGAGTATTGATGTTTGATGTCTGAGGATTCAAGATTGAGGATTAAGGATTGAGGATCGGGGATTGAGGATCTGGGATTGGAGATTGATTATTGAGGACTGAAGATTGAGGAATGAGGATTGAGGATTGAGGATTGAGAATTGAGGGTGAGTACTGAGTGTTGAGGGTTGATGTTTGAGGAACGAGGATTGAGGATTGAGGATTGAGGACTGAGGATTGACGATTGAGTATTGAAGGTTGAGGATTGATTACTGAGGATTGAGGATTGAGGATTGAGGATTGAGGATTGAAGATTCAGTATTGACGATTGAAGATTGAGAATTGAGGATTGAGGACTGAACATTGAGGACTGAGCGTTCAGGGTTGAGTGATGAGAATTGATGTTTCTGGATAGAGATTTGAAGATTGCAGATTGAGTATTGAGTATTGAAAACTGTGGATTGAGGATACTCTATTGGGGATTGAGGATTGACAACTGATTGTTGAGGACTGAGGGCTGAGGATTGAGAATGCAGGATTGAGGATTCAGAATTGAGATTTGAGGACTGAGGATTGTGGCTTGAATATTGAGTATTGAGGATTGAAGATTAAGGATTGAGGATTGATGATTGAGGATTGATAACGAGGGCTGAGGTTTGAGGATTGAGGTTTGATGACTGTGGACTGAGGATTGAGGGTTGAGAATTGAGGATTGAGGATTAAGGGTTGAAGATTGAGGATTGGGTATTGAGGATTGAAGAATGAGGATTGAGGATTGAGGATTGAGGATTGAGGATTGAGGATTGAAGATTGAGGATTGGGTATTGAGGATTGAAGAATGAGGATTGAGGATTGAGGATTGAGGATTGAGGATTGAATATTGAGTATTGAGGATTGAAGGTCGACTATTGAGGATTGCGAATTGAGGATTGAGGGTTGGGGATTGAGGATTGAAGATTGATTATTGAGGATTGAAGGTTGAGGATTGTGGATTGAGGATTGAGGATTGAGGCTTGAATATTGTGGATTGGGGACTGAGTGTTGAGGGTTAAGTGATGAGAATTGATGTTTGTGGATAGAGATTTGAAGAATGCAGGTTGAGTATTGAGTATTGAAAACTGTGAAATCATGGTATTCTATTGAGGATTGAGGATGGACCACTGACTGTTGAGGACTGAGGGCTGAAGATTGAGGATTCAGGATTAAGGATTCAGGATTGAGGTTTGAGGACTGAGGATTGAGGATTGAGGATTGAGGATTGAGGATTGAGGATTGAGGATTGAGGATTGAGGATTGAAGACTGAGGATCGGGTATTGATGATTGAACACTGAGGATTGAGGATTGAGGATTGAGGATTGAGGATTGAGGATTGAAGGTTGAATATTGATGAGTGAAGAATGAGGATTGAGGATTGAAGGTCGTGGATTGAGGACGACGACTGAGGGTTGAGTATTGATACTTGAGGCCTGAGGATTGAGGATTGAGGTTTGCGAATTGAGGATTGAGGATTTAAGATTGAGGATTGGGTATTGAGGATTGAAGATTGAGCATTGAGGATTGAGGATTGAAGATTGAGTATTGAGGATTGAAGATTGACGATTGAGGATTGATGATTGAGGATTGAGGATGGAGGATTGAGGATTGAGGATTGAAGATTGAGTATTGAGGATTGAAGATTGACGATTGAGGATTGAGGACTGAGGATTGAGGATTGAGGATTGAAGATTGAGTATTGAGGATTGAAGATTGAGGATTGAGGATTGAGGATTGAGGATTGAGGATTGAAGATTGAGTACTGAGGATTGAAGATTAAGATTGAGGATTGAGGATTGAGGACTGAGGATTGAGGATTGAGGATTGAAGGTTCAGTATTGAGGATTGAAGATTGAGAATTGAGGATTGAGGATTGAACATTGAGGACTGAGTGTTGAGGGTTGAGTGATGAGAATTGATGTTTGTGGATAGAGATTTGAAGATTGCAGATTGAGTATTGAGTATTGAAAACTGTGAATTGAGTATATTCTATTGAGGATTGAGGATTGACAACTGATTGTTGAGGACTGAGGGCTGAAGATTGAGGGTTCCGGATTGAGGATTCAGAATTGAAATTTGAGGACTGAGCATTGAGGATTGAAGATTGAGTATTGAGGATTGAAGATTGAGAATTGAGGATTGAGGATTGAGGATTGAGGATGAGGGCTGAGGGTTGAAGATTGAGGTTTGAGGACCGAGGACTGACGATTGAGGATTGAGAATTGAGGATTGAGGATTGAGGGTTGAAGATTGAGGATTGGGTATTGAGGATTGAAGAATGAGGATCGAGGATTGAGGATTGAGGATTGAGGATTGAAGATTGAGTATTGAAGATTGAAGATTGGCGATCGAGGATTGAGAATTGAGGATTGAGTATTGAGGATTGAGCATTGAAGATTGAGTATTGAGGATTGAAGGTTGAGGATAGTGGATTGAGGATTGAGGATTGAGGATTGAATATTGAGGATTGGGGACTGAGTGTTGGGGGTTGAATGATGAGAATTGATGTTTGTGGATAGAGGTTTGAAGATTGCAGATTGAGTATTGAGTATTGAAAACTGTGAATTGATAATATTCTATTGAGGATTGAGGGTTGACAACTGATTGTTGAGGACTGAGGGCTGAAGCTTGAGGATTCAGGATTGAGGATTCAGGATTGAGGTTTGAGGAGAGAGGACTGAGGATTGAGGATTGAGGATTGAGAATTGAGGATTGAGGATTGAGGATTGAAGATTGAGGATTGGCTGTTGAGGATTGAATATCGACGATTGAGGATTGAGGATTGAGGATTGAGGATTGAGGATTGAGGATTGAATGTTGAATATTGGTGAATGAAGATTGAGGATTGAGGATTGAGGGTTGTGGATTGAGAACGAGGACTGAGGGTTGAGTGTTGATGCGTGAGGTCTGAGGATTCAGGATTGAGGACTGCGAACTGAGGATTGAGGATTGAGGATTGAAGATTGAGGATTGGGTATTGAGGATTGAAGAATGAGGATTGACGAATGAGGATTGGGGATTGAGTACTGAGGATTGAGGATTGAATATTGAGTATTGAGGATTGTATATTGAGGATTGAGGATTGAGGATTGAGGATTGAGGATTGTAGATTGAGTATTGAGGATTGAAGGTTGAGGATTGAGGATTGAGGATTGAGGATTGATGATTGAGGATGGAGGATTGAAGATTGAGTGTTGTGGATTGAGAACGAGGACTGAGGGTTGAGTATTGATGTTTGAGGTCTGAGGATTGAGGACTGAGGATTGAGAATTGAGGATTGATGATTGAGTATTGAAGATTGAGGATCGAGGATTAAGGGTTGTGGATTGAGGACGAGGACTGAGGGTTGAGTATTGATGTTTGAGGTCTGAGGATTGAGGATTGAGGATTGAGAATTGAGGATTGAGGATTGAGGATTGAAGATTGAGGATTGGGTGTTGAGGATTGAAGAATGAGGATTGAGGATTGAGGATTGAGGGTTGAGGGTTGAAGATTGAGTATTGAGGATTGAAGATTGAGGATTGAGGATTGATGATTGAGGATTGAGGATTGAGGATTGAAGATTGAGGATTGGGTATTGCGGAATGAACATTGAGGATTGAGGATTGAGGATTTAGGATTGAGGATTGAGGACTGAAGATTAAATATTGATGATTGAAGATTGAGGATTGAGGATTGATGGTTGTGGATTGAGGACGAGGACTAAGGGTTCAGTATTGCTGTTTGAAGACTGAGGATTGAGGGTTGAGGATTGAGAATTGAGGATTGAGGATTGAGGATTGAAGATTGAGGATTGGGTATTGAGGATTGAAGAATGAGGATTGAGGATTGAGGGTTGAGTATTGAGGATTGAAGACTGTGTGTTGAGGGTTGAGTGATGAGAATTGATGTTTGTGGATAGAGATTTGGAGATTGCAGATTGAGTATTGAGTATTGAAAACTGTGAATTGATGATATTCTATTGAGGATTGAGGATTGACAACTGATTGTTGAGGACTGAGGGCTGAAGATTGAGGATTCAGGATTAAGGATTCAGGATTGAGGTTTGAGGACTGAGGATTGAGGATTGACGATTGAAGATTGAGTATTGATGATTGAAGATGGGAGGATTGAGGATTGAGGACGAGGACTGACGGTTGAGGATTGAGGTTTAAGGATTGTGGATTGAGGATTGAGAATGAGGGCTGAGGGTTGAGGATTGAGGTTTGAGTATAGAATTCTGAGAATTCAGGATATTCTATTGAGTATTGAGAATTGAGGGTTGATGGTTGAGTATTGAGGATTGAGGATTGAGGGTTGAGGATTGAGTATTGAAAATTGAGGATTGATAATTGAGGATTGATGATTGAGGATTGAGGATTGAGGATTGAGGATTGAGGATTGAGGATTGAAGATTCAATATTGAGGATTGAAGATTGAGTATTTAGGATTGAGGATTGAACATTGCGGACTGAGTGTTGAGGGTTGAGTGATGATAATTGATGTTCGTGGATAGAGGTTCGAAGATTGCAGATCGAGTATTGAATGTTGAAAACTGTGAATTGAGGATATTCTACAGAGGATTGAGGATTGACTACTGATTGTTGAGGATTGAGGGCTGAAGATTGAGGACTCAGGATTGAGGATTCAGAATTGAGGATTGAGGATTGAGGATTGAAGATTGAGTATTGAGGATTGAAGCCAGACGATTGAGGATTGAGGATTGACGGTTGAGAATAGAGGATTGAGGATTGAGGATTGAAGATTGAGGACTGGGTATTGAGGATTGAACAATGAGGATTGAGGACTGAGGGTTGAGGGTTGAAGATTGAGTTTTGAGGATTGAAGATTGAGGATTGAGATTTGAGGATTGAGGATTGAGGATTGAAGATTGAGTATTGAGGATTGAAGCCTGACGATTGAGGATTGAGGATTGACGATTGAGAATAGAGGATTGAGGATTGAGGATTGAAGATTGAGGATTGGGTATTGAGGATTGAACAATGAGGATTGAGGATTGAGGATTGAGGATTGAGGATTGAAGACTGAGTGTTGAGGGTTGAGTGATGAGAATTGATGTTTGTGGATAGAGATTTGAAGATTGCAGATTGAGTATTGAGTATTGAAAACTGTGAATTGATGATATTCTATTGAGGATTGAGGATTGACAACTGATTGTTGAGGACTGAGGGCTGAAGATTGAGGATTCAGGATTGAGGATTCAGGATTGAGGGTTGAGGAGTGAGGATTGAGGATTGAGTATTGAGGATTGAGGATTGAGGATTGAAGATTGAGGATTGAGGATTGAGGGTTGTGGATTGAGGATGAATACTGAGGGTTGGGTATTGATGTTTGACGTCAGAGGATTGAGGAGTGAGGATTGAGGATTGAAGATTGAGGATTGAGGATTGAGGATTGAGGATTGAGGATTGAGGATTGAGGATTGAGGATTGAAGATTGAGTATTGAGGATTGAAGATTGAGGATTGAGGATTGAGGATTGAGGATTGAGGATTGAAGATTGAGTATTGAGGATTGAAGATTAAGGTTGAGGATTGAGGGTTGAGGAATTAGGGTTGATGATTGAGGATTGGGGACTGAGTATTGAGGGTTGAGTGATGAGAATTGATGTTTGTGGATAGAGATCTGTAGATTGCAGATTGAGTATTGAGTATTGAAAACTGTAAATTGAGGATATTGTATTGAGGATTCAGGATTGGCAACTGATTGTTGAGGACTCAGGGCTGAAGATTGAGGATTCAGGATTCTGGTTTGAGGTCTGAGGATTGAGGATTGAGGATTGAGGATTGAGGATTGAGGATTGAAGACTGAGGATTGGGTATTGAGGATTGAAGAATGAGGATTGAGGTTTGAGGATTGAGGACTGAGGATTGAAGATTGAGTATTGAGGATTGAAGATTGACGATCGAGTATTGAGAATTGAGGATTGAGTATTGAGGATTGAGGATTGAAGATTGAGTATTGAGGATTGAAGGTTGAGGATTGTGGATTGAGGATTGAGGATTGAGGCTTGAATATTATGGATTGGGGACTGAGTGTTGAGGGTTAAGTGCTGAGAATTGATGTTTGTGGATAGAGATTTGAAGATTGCAGGTTGTGTATTGAGTATTGAAAACTGTGAAATCATGGTATTCTATTGAGGATTGAGGGTGGACCACTGACTGTTGAGGACTGAGGGCTCAAGATTGAGGATTCAGGATTGAGGGTTCAGGATTGAGGTTTGAGGACTGAGGATTGAGGATTGAGGATTGAGGATTGAGGATTGAGGATTGAGGATTGAAGACTGAGGATCGGGTATTGATGATTGAAGATTGAGGATTGAGGATTGAGGATTGAGGATTGAGGATTGAGGATTGAAGGTTGAATATTGATGAACGAAGATTGAGGATTGAGGATTGAAGGTCGTGGATTGAGGACGAGGACTGAGGGTTGAGTATTGATACTTGAGGCCTGAGGATTGAGGATTGAGGTTTGCGAATTGAGGATTGAGGATTTAAGATTGAGGATTGGGTATTGAGGATTGAAGATTGAGCATTGAGAATTGAGGATTGAGTATTGAGGATTGAGCATTGAAGATTGAGTATTGAGGATTGAAGGTTGAGGATTGTGGATTGAGGATTGAGGATTGAGGATTGAATATCGAGGATTGGGGACTGAGTGTTGGGGGTTGAATGATGAGAATTGATGTTTGTGGATAGAGGTTTGAAGATTGCAGATTGAGTATTGAGTATTGAAAACTGTGAATTGATAATATTCTATTGAGGATTGAGTGTTGACAACTGATTGTTGAGGACTGAGGGCTGAAGCTTGAGGATTCAGGATTGAGGATTCAGGATTGAGGTTTGAGGAGAGAAGACTGAGGATTGAGGATTGAGGATTGAGAATTGAGGATTGAGGATTGAGGATTGAAGACTGAGGATTGGCTCTTGAGGATTGAACATCGAGGATTGAGGATTGAGGATTGAGGATTGAGGATTGAGGATTGAGGATTGAATGTTGAATATTGGTGAATGAAGATTGAGGATTGAGGATTGAGTGTTGTGGATTGAGAACGAGGACTGAGGGTTGAGTGTTGATGCCTGAGGTCTGAGGATTGAGGATTGAGGACTGCGAACTGAGGATTGAGGATTGAGGATTGAAGATTGAGGATTGGGTATTGAGGATTGAAGAATGAGGATTGAAGAATGAGGATTGGGGATTGAGCACTGAGGATTGAGGATTGAATATTGAGTATTGAGGATTGAATATTGAGGATTGAGGATTGAGGATTGAGGATTGAGGATTGAAGATTGAGTATTGAGGATTGAAGATTGAGGATTGAGGATTGAGGATTGAGGATTGAGGATTGAGGATGGAGGATTGAAGATTGAGTGTTGTGGATTGAGAACGAGGACTGATGGTTGAGTATTGATGTTTGAGGTCTGAGGATTGAGGACTGAGGATTGAGAATTGAGGATTGATGATTGAGTATTGAAGATTGAGGATCGAGGATTAAGGGTTGTGGATTGAGGACGAGGACTGAGGGTTGAATATTGATGTTTGAGGTCTGAGGATTGAGGATTGAGGATTGAGAATTGAGGATTGAGGATTGAGGATTGAAGATTGAGGATTGGGTGTTGAGGATTGAAGAATGAGGATTGAGGATTGAGGATTGAGGGTTGAGGGTTGAAGATTGAGTATTGAGGATTGAAGATTGAGGATTGAGGATTGATGATTGAGGATTGAGGATTGAGGATTGAAGATTGAGGATTGGGTATTGCGGAATGAACATTGAGGATTGAGGATTTAGGATTGAGGATTGAAGATTGAGTATTGAGGATTGAAGCCTGACGATTGAGGATTGAGGATTGACGATTGAGAATAGAGGATTGAGGATTGAGGATTGAAGAGTGAGGATTGGGTATTGAGGATTGAAGAATGAGGATTGAGGATTGAGGATTGAGTATTGAGGATTGAAGATTGAGTATTGAGGATTGAAGATTAAGATTGAGGATTGAGGACTGAGGGTTGAGGGTTGAAGATTGAGTTTTGAGGATTGAGGGTTGAGGATTGAGGATTGAGGATTGAGGATTGAGGATTGAAGATTGAGTATTGAGGATTGAAGCCTGACGATTGAGGATTGAGGATAGAGTATTGAGGGTTGAGGATTGAGGATTGAAGATTGAGGATTGAGGATTGAGGGTTGTGGATTGAGGATGAATACTGAGGGTTGGGTATTGATGTTTGACGTCAGAGGATTGAGGATTGAGGATTGAGAATTGAGGATTGAGGATTGAGGATTGAAGATTGAGTATTGGGTATTGAGGAATGAAGAAAGAGGATTGAGGACTGAGGATTAAGGATTGAGGATTGAAGATGGAGTATTGAGGATTGAAGATTGACGATTGAGGATTGAGGATTGAGGATTGAGGATTGAGGATTGAGGATTGAGGATTGAAGATTGAGTATTGAAGATTGAAGATTGAGGATTGAGGATTGAGGATTGAGGATTGAGGATTGAAGATTGAGTATTGAGGATTGAAGATTAAGATTGAGGATTGATAACGAGGGCTGAGGTTTGAGGATTGAGGTTTGATGACTGTGGACTGAGGATTGAGGGTTGAGAATTGAGGATTGAGGATTGAGGATTGGGTATTGAGGATTGAACATTGAGGATTGCGTGTTGAGGATTGAGGGATTGAGTATGGAGGATTGAAGATTGAATGTTAATGATTGATGATTGAGGATTGAGGATTGAGGGTTGTGGATTGAGGACGAGGTCTGAGGGTTGAGTATTGATGTTTGATGTCTGAGGATTCAAGATTGAGGATTAAGGATTGAGGATCGGGGATTGAGGATCTGGGATTGGAGATTGATTATTGAGGACTGAAGATTGAGGATTGAGGATTGAGGATTGAGGATTGAGGATTGAAGACTGAGGATTGGGTATTGAGGATTGAACATTGAGGATTGCGTGTTGAGGATTGAGGGATTGAGTATGGAGGATTGAAGATTGAATGTTAATGATTGATGATTGAGGATTGAGGATTGAGGGTTGTGGATTGAGGACGAGGTCTGAGGGTTGAGTATTGATGTTTGATGTCTGAGGATTCAAGATTGAGGATTAAGGATTGAGGATCGGGGATTGAGGATCTGGGATTGGAGATTGATTATTGAGGACTGAAGATTGAGGATTGAGGATTGAGGATTGAGGATTGAGAATTGAGGGTGAGTACTGAGTGTTGAGGGTTGATGTTTGAGGAACGAGGATTGAGGATTGAGGATTGAGGACTGAGGATTGACGATTGAGTATTGAAGGTTGAGGATTGATTACTGAGGATTGAGGATTGAGGATTGAGGATTGAGGATTGAAGATTCAGTATTGACGATTGAAGATTGAGAATTGAGGATTGAGGACTGAACATTGAGGACTGAGCGTTCAGGGTTGAGTGATGAGAATTGATGTTTCTGGATAGAGATTTGAAGATTGCAGATTGAGTATTGAGTATTGAAAACTGTGGATTGAGGATACTCTATTGGGGATTGAGGATTGACAACTGATTGTTGAGGACTGAGGGCTGAGGATTGAGAATGCAGGATTGAGGATTCAGAATTGAGATTTGAGGACTGAGGATTGTGGCTTGAATATTGAGTATTGAGGATTGAAGATTAAGGATTGAGGATTGATGATTGAGGATTGATAACGAGGGCTGAGGTTTGAGGATTGAGGTTTGATGACTGTGGACTGAGGATTGAGGGTTGAGAATTGAGGATTGAGGATTAAGGGTTGAAGATTGAGGATTGGGTATTGAGGATTGAAGAATGAGGATTGAGGATTGAGGATTGAGGATTGAGGATTGAGGATTGAAGATTGAGGATTGGGTATTGAGGATTGAAGAATGAGGATTGAGGATTGAGGATTGAGGATTGAGGATTGAATATTGAGTATTGAGGATTGAAGGTCGACTATTGAGGATTGCGAATTGAGGATTGAGGGTTGGGGATTGAGGATTGAAGATTGATTATTGAGGATTGAAGGTTGAGGATTGTGGATTGAGGATTGAGGATTGAGGCTTGAATATTGTGGATTGGGGACTGAGTGTTGAGGGTTAAGTGATGAGAATTGATGTTTGTGGATAGAGATTTGAAGAATGCAGGTTGAGTATTGAGTATTGAAAACTGTGAAATCATGGTATTCTATTGAGGATTGAGGATGGACCACTGACTGTTGAGGACTGAGGGCTGAAGATTGAGGATTCAGCATTAAGGATTCAGGATTGAGGTTTGAGGACTGAGGATTGAGGATTGAGGATTGAGGATTGAGGATTGAGGATTGAGGATTGAGGATTGAGGATTGAAGACTGAGGATCGGGTATTGATGATTGAACACTGAGGATTGAGGATTGAGGATTGAGGATTGAGGATTGAGGATTGAAGGTTGAATATTGATGAGTGAAGAATGAGGATTGAGGATTGAAGGTCGTGGATTGAGGACGACGACTGAGGGTTGAGTATTGATACTTGAGGCCTGAGGATTGAGGATTGAGGTTTGCGAATTGAGGATTGAGGATTTAAGATTGAGGATTGGGTATTGAGGATTGAGGATTGAGGATTCAGGATTGGGGATTGAATATTGAGTACTGAAGATTGAAGATTGAGGATTGAGGATTGAGGATTGAGGGTTGAAGATTGAGGATTGGGTATTGAGGATTGAAGAATGAGGATTGAGGATTGAGGATTGAGGATTGAGGATTGAGGATTGAAGATTGAGGATTGGGTATTGAGGATTGAACATTGAGGATTGCGTGTTGAGGATTGAGGGATTGAGTATGGAGGATTGAAGATTGAATGTTAATGATTGATGATTGAGGATTGAGGATTGAGGGTTGTGGATTGAGGACGAGGTCTGAGGGTTGAGTATTGATGTTTGATGTCTGAGGATTCATGATTGAGGATTAAGGATTGAGGATCGGGGATTGAGGATCTGGGATTGGAGATTGATTATTGAGGACTGAAGATTGAGGATTGAGGATTGAGGATTGAGGATTGAGAATTGAGGGTGAGTACTGAGTGTTGAGGGTTGATGTTTGAGGAACGAGGATTGAGGATTGAGGATTGAGGACTGAGGATTTACGATTGAGTATTGAAGCTTGAGGATTGATTACTGAGGATTGAGGATTGAGGTTTGAGTATTGAGGATTGAGGATTGAGGATTGAGGATTGAAGATTCAGTATTGACGATTGAAGATTGAGAATTGAGGATTGAGGACTGAACATTGAGGACTGAGCGTTCAGGGTTGAGTGATGAGAATTGATGTTTCTGGATAGAGATTTGAAGATTGCAGATTGAGTATTGAGTATTGAAAACTGTGGATTGAGGATACTCAATTGGGGATTGAGGATTGACAACTGATTGTTGAGGACTGAGGGCTGAGGATTGAGAATGCAGGATTGAGGATTCAGAATTGAGATTTGAGGACTGAGGATTGAGGCTTGAATGTTGAGTATTGAGGATTGAAGATTAAGGATTGAGGATTGATGATTGAGGATTGATAACGAGGGCTGAGGTTTGAGGATTGAGGTTTGATGACTGTGGACTGAGGATTGAGGGTTGAGAATTGAGGATTGAGGATTAAGGGTTGAAGATTGAGGATTGGGTATTGAGGATTGAAGAATGAGGATTGAGGATTGAGGATTGAGGATTGAGGATTGAGGATTGAAGATTGAGGATTGGGTATTGAGGATTGAAGAATGAGGATTGAGGATTGAGTATTGAGGATTGAGGATTGAATATTGAGTATTGAGGATTGAAGGTCGACTATTGAGGATTGCGAATTGAGGATTGAGGGTTGGGGATTGAGGATTGAAGATTGATTATTGAGGATTGAAGACTGAGGATCGGGTATTGATGATTGAACATTGAGGATTGAGGAATGAGGATTGAGGATTGAGGATTGAGGGTTGAGGATTGAAGGTTGAATATTGATGAATGAAGATTGAGGATTGAGGATTGAAGGTCGTGGATTGAGGACGAGGACTGAGGGTTGAGTATTGATACTTGAGGCCTGAGGATTGAGGATTGAGGATTGCGAATTGAGGATTGAGGATTTAAGATTGAGGATTGTGTATTGATGATTGAAGATTGAGCATTGAGGATTGAGGACAGAGGATTGAGGATTGAAGATATACGATTGAGGATTGAAGATTGACGATTGAGGATTGAGGATTGAGGATTGAGAATAGAGGATTGAGGATTGAGGATTGAAGATTGAGTATTGAGGATTGAAGATTGAGGATTGAGGATTGAGGATTCAGGATTGAGGATTGAAGATTGAGTACTGAAGATTGAAGATTGAGGAATGAGGATTGAGGATTGAGCATTGAGGATTGAGGATTGAGGATTGAAGATTGAGTATTGGGGATTGAAGGATGAGGATTGAGGATTGAGGATTGAGGATTGAGGATTGAAGATTGAGTACTGAGGATTGAAGATTAAGATTGAGGATTGAGGATTGAGGACTGAGGATTGAGGATTGAGGATTGAAGGTTCAGTATTGGGGATTGAAGATTGAGAATTGAGTATTGAGGATTGAACATTGAGGACTGAGTGTTGAGGGTTGAGTGATGAGAACTGATGTTTGTGGATAGAGATTTGAAGATTGCAGATTGAGTATTGAGTATTGAAAACTGTGAATTGAGTATATTCTATTGAGGATTGAGGATTGACAACTGATTGTTGAGGACTGAGGGCTGAAGGTTGAGGGTTCCGGATTGAGGATTCAGAATTGAAATTTGAGGACTGAGCATTGAGGATTGAAGATTGAGTATTGAGGATTGAAGATTGAGAATTGAGGATTGAGGATTGAGGATTGAGGATGAGGTCTGAGGGTTGAGGATTGAGGTTTGAGGACCGAGGACTGAGGATTGAGGATTGAGAATTGAGGATTGAGGATTGAGGGTTGAAGACTGAGGATTGGGTATTGAGGATTGAAGAATGAGGATTGAGGTTTGAGGATTGAGGATTGAGGATTGAAGATTGAGTATTGAGGATTGAAGATTGACGATCGAGTATTGAGAATTGAGGATTGAGTATTGAGGATTGAGGATTGAAGATTGAGTATTGAGGATTGAAGGTTGAGGATTGTGGATTGAGGATTGAGGATTGAGGCTTGAATATTATGGATTGGGGACTGAGTGTTGAGGGTTAAGTGATGAGAATTGATGTTTGTGGATAGAGATTTGAAGATTGCAGGTTGTGTATTGAGTATTGAAAACTGTGAAATCATGGTATTCTATTGAGGATTGAGGGTGGACCACTGACTGTTGAGGACTGAGGGCTCAAGATTGAGGATTCAGGATTGAGGGTTCAGGATTGAGGTTTGAGGACTGAGGATTGAGGATTGAGGATTGAGGATTGAGGATTGAGGATTGAGGATTGAAGACTGAGGATCGGGTATTGATGATTGAAGATTGAGGATTGAGGATTGAGGATTGAGGATTGAGGATTGAGGATTGAAGGTTGAATATTGATGAACGAAGATTGAGGATTGAGGATTGAAGGTCGTGGATTGAGGACGAGGACTGAGGGTTGAGTATTGATACTTGAGGCCTGAGGATTGAGGATTGAGGTTTGCGAATTGAGGATTGAGGATTTAAGATTGAGGATTGGGTATTGAGGATTGAAGATTGAGCATTGAGAATTGAGGATTGAGTATTGAGGATTGAGCATTGAAGATTGAGTATTGAGGATTGAAGGTTGAGGATTGTGGATTGAGGATTGAGGATTGAGGATTGAATATCGAGGATTGGGGACTGAGTGTTGGGGGTTGAATGATGAGAATTGATGTTTGTGGATAGAGGTTTGAAGATTGCAGATTGAGTATTGAGTATTGAAAACTGTGAATTGATAATATTCTATTGAGGATTGAGTGTTGACAACTGATTGTTGAGGACTGAGGGCTGAAGCTTGAGGATTCAGGATTGAGGATTCAGGATTGAGGTTTGAGGAGAGAAGACTGAGGATTGAGGATTGAGGATTGAGAATTGAGGATTGAGGATTGAGGATTGAAGACTGAGGATTGGCTGTTGAGGATTGAACATCGAAGATTGAGGATTGAGGATTGAGGATTGAGGATTGAAGATTGAGTATTGAGGATTGAAGCCTGACGATTGAGGATTGAGGATAGAGTATTGAGGGTTGAGGATTGAGGATTGAAGATTGAGGATTGAGGATTGAGGGTTGTGGATTGAGGATGAATACTGAGGGTTGGGTATTGATGTTTGACGTCAGAGGATTGAGGATTGAGGATTGAGAATTGAGGATTGAGGATTGAGGATTGAAGATTGAGTATTGGGTATTGAGGAGTGAAGAAAGAGGATTGAGGACTGAGGATTAAGGATTGAGGATTGAAGATGGAGTATTGAGGATTGAAGATTGACGATTGAGGATTGAGGATTGAGGATTGAGGATTGAGGATTGAGGATTGAGGATTGAAGATTGAGTATTGAGGATTGAAGATTGAGGATTGAGGATTGAGGATTGAGGATTGAGGATTGAAGATTGAGTATTGAGGATTGAAGATTAAGATTGAGGATTGAGGATTGAGGATTGAGGATTGAAGACTGAGGATTGGGTATTGAGGATTGAACATTGAGGATTGCGTGTTGAGGATTGAGGGATTGAGTATGGAGGATTGAAGATTGAATGTTAATGATTGATGATTGAGGATTGAGGATTGAGGGTTGTGGATTGAGGACGAGGTCTGAGGGTTGAGTATTGATGTTTGATGTCTGAGGATTCATGATTGAGGATTAAGGATTGAGGATCGGGGATTGAGGATCTGGGATTGGAGATTGATTATTGAGGACTGAAGATTGAGGATTGAGGATTGAGGATTGAGGATTGAGAATTGAGGGTGAGTACTGAGTGTTGAGGGTTGATGTTTGAGGAACGAGGATTGAGGATTGAGGATTGAGGACTGAGGATTGACGATTGAGTATTGAAGCTTGAGGATTGATTACTGAGGATTGAGGATTGAGGATTGAGGATTGAGGATTGAGGATTGAGGATTGAGGATTGAAGATTCAGTATTGACGATTGAAGATTGAGAATTGAGGATTGAGGACTGAACATTGAGGACTGAGCGTTCAGGGTTGAGTGATGAGAATTGATGTTTCTGGATAGAGATTTGAAGATTGCAGATTGAGTATTGAGTATTGAAAACTGTGGATTGAGGATACTCAATTGGGGATTGAGGATTGACAACTGATTGTTGAGGACTGAGGGCTGAGGATTGAGAATGCAGGATTGAGGATTCAGAATTGAGATTTGAGGACTGAGGATTGAGGCTTGAATGTTGAGTATTGAGGATTGAAGATTAAGGATTGAGGATTGATGATTGAGGATTGATAACGAGGGCTGAGGTTTGAGGATTGAGGTTTGATGACTGTGGACTGAGGATTGAGGGTTGAGAATTGAGGATTGAGGATTAAGGGTTGAAGATTGAGGATTGGGTATTGAGGATTGAAGAATGAGGATTGAGGATTGAGGATTGAGGATTGAGGATTGAGGATTGAAGATTGAGGATTGGGTATTGAGGATTGAAGAATGAGGATTGAGGATTGAGGATTGAGGATTGAGGATTGAATATTGAGTATTGAGGATTGAAGGTCGACTATTGGGGATTGCGAATTGAGGATTGAGGGTTGGGGATTGAGGATTGAAGATTGATTATTGAGGATTGAAGGTTGAGGATTGTGGATTGAGGATTGAGGATTGAGGCTTGAATATTGTGGATTGGGGACTGAGTGTTGAGGGTTAAGTGATGAGAATTGATGTTTGTGGATAGAGATTTGAAGAATGCAGGTTGAGTATTGAGTATTGAAAACTGTGAAATCATGGTATTCTATTGAGGATTGAGGATGGACCACTGACTGTTGAGGACTGAGGGCTGAAGATTGAGGATTCAGGATTGAGGATTCAGGATTGAGGTTTGAGGACTGAGGATTGAGGATTGAGGATTGAGGATTGAGGATTGAGGATTGAGGATTGAGGATTGAAGACTGAGGATCGGGTATTGATGATTGAACACTGAGGACTGAGGATTGAGGATTGAGGATTGAGGATTGAGGATTGAAGGTTGAATATTGATGAGTGAAGAATGAGGATTGAGGATTGAAGGTCGTCGATTGAGGACGACGACTGAGGGTTGAGTATTGATACTTGAGGCCTGAGGATTGAGGATTGATGTTTGCGAATTGTGGATTGAGGATTTAAGATTGAGGATTGGGTATTGAGGATTGAAGATTGAGCATTGAGGATTGAGGATTGAAGATTGAGTATTGAGGATTGAAGATTTACGATTGAGGATTGAGGATTGAGGATTGAGGATAGAGGATTGAGGATTGAGGATTGAAGATTGAGTATTGAGGATTGAAGATTGAGGATTGAGGATTGAGGATTCAGGATTGGGGATTGAAGATTGAGTACTGAAGATTGAAGATTGAGGATTGAGGATTGAGGATTGAGGATTGACGATTGAGGATTGAGGATCGAAGATTGAGTATTGAGGATTGAGGATTGAAGATTGAGTACTGAGGATCGAAAATTAAGATTGAGGATTGAGGATTGAGGACTGAGGATTGAGGATTGAGGATTGAAGGTTCAGTATTGAGGATTGAAGATTGAGAATTGAGGATTGAGGATTGAACATTGAGGACTGAGTGTTGAGGGTTGAGTGATGAGAATTGATGTTTGTGGATAGAGATTTGAAGATCGCAGATTGAGTATGGAGTATTGAAAACTGTGAATTGAGTATATTCTGTTGAGGATTGAGGATTGACAACTGATTGTTGAGGACTGAGGGCTGAAGATTGAGGGTTCCGGATTGAGGATTCAGAATTGAAATTTGAGGACTGAGCATTGAGGATTGAAGATTGAGTATTGAGGATTGAAGATTGAGAATTGAGGATTGAGGATTGAGGATTGAGGATGAGGGCTGAGGGTTGAGGATTGAGGTTTGAGGACCGAGGACTGAGGATTGAGGATTGAGAATTGAGGATTGAGGATTGAGGGTTGAAGACTGAGGATTGGGTATTGAGGATTGAAGAATGAGGATTGAGGATTGAGGATTGAGGATTGAGGATTGAGGATTGAAGATTGAGTATTGAGGATTGAAGATTGACGATCGAGGATTGAGAATTGAGGATTGAGTATTGAGGACTGAGGATTGAAGATTGAGTATTGAGGATTGAAGGTTGAGGATTGTGGATTGAGGATTGAGGATTGAGGATTGAAAATTGAGGATTGGGGACTGAATGTTGAGGGTTGAATGATGAGAATTGATGTTTGTGGATAGAGATTTGAAGATTGCAGGTTGAGTATTGAGTATTGAAAACTGTGAAATCATGGTATTCTATTGAGGATTGAGGATGGACCACTGACTGTTGAGGACTGAGGGCTGAAGATTGAGGATTCAGGATTGAGGATTCAGGATTGAGGTTTGTGGACTGAGGATTGAGGATTGAGGATTGAGGATTGAGGATTGACGATTGAGGATTGAAGACTGAGGATCGGGGTATTGATGATTGAACATTGAGGATTGAGGAATGAGGATTGAGGATTGAGGATTGAGGATTGAGGATTGAAGGTTGAATATTGATGAATGAAGATTGAGGATTGAGGATTGAAGGTCGTGGATTGAGGACGAGGACTGAGGGTTGAGTATTGATACTTGAGGCCTGAGGATTGAGGATTGAGGATTGCGAATTGAGGATTGAGGATTTAAGATTGAGGATTGTGTATTGATGATTGAAGATTGAGCATTGAGGATTGAGGACAGAGGATTGAGGATTGAAGATATACGATTGAGGATTGAAGATTGACGATTGAGGATTGAGGATTGAGGATTGAGAATAGAGGATTGAGGATTGAGGATTGAAGATTGAGTATTGAGGATTGAAGATTGAGGATTGAGGATTGAGGATTCAGGATTGAGGATTGAAGATTGAGTACTGAAGATTGAAGATTGAGGAATGAGGATTGAGGATTGAGCATTGAGGATTGAGGATTGAGGATTGAAGATTGAGTATTGGGGATTGAAGGATGAGGATTGAGGATTGAGGATTGAGGATTGAGGATTGAAGATTGAGTACTGAGGATTGAAGATTAAGATTGAGGATTGAGGATTGAGGACTGAGGATTGAGGATTGAGGATTGAAGGTTCAGTATTGAGGATTGAAGATTGAGAATTGAGTATTGAGGATTGAACATTGAGGACTGAGTGTTGAGGGTTGAGTGATGAGAACTGATGTTTGTGGATAGAGATTTGAAGATTGCAGATTGAGTATTGAGTATTGAAAACTGTGAATTGAATATATTCTATTGAGGATTGAGGATTGACAACTGATTGTTGAGGACTGAGGGCTGAAGGTTGAGGGTTCCGGATTGAGGATTCAGAATTGAAATTTGAGGACTGAGCATTGAGGATTGAAGATTGAGTATTGAGGATTGAAGATTGAGAATTGAGGATTGAGGATTGAGGATTGAGGATGAGGTCTGAGGGTTGAGGATTGAGGTTTGAGGACCGAGGACTGAGGATTGAGGATTGAGAATTGAGGATTGAGGATTGAGGGTTGAAGACTGAGGATTGGGTATTGAGGATTGAAGAATGAGGATTGAGGTTTGAGGATTGAGGATTGAGGATTGAAGATTGAGTATTGAGGATTGAAGATTGACGATCGAGTATTGAGAATTGAGGATTGAGTATTGAGGATTGAGGATTGAAGATTGAGTATTGAGGATTGAAGGTTGAGGATTGTGGATTGAGGATTGAGGATTGAGGCTTGAATATTATGGATTGGGGACTGAGTGTTGAGGGTTAAGTGATGAGAATTGATGTTTGTGGATAGAGATTTGAAGATTGCAGGTTGTGTATTGAGTATTGAAAACTGTGAAATCATGGTATTCTATTGAGGATTGAGGGTGGACCACTGACTGTTGAGGACTGAGGGCTCAAGATTGAGGATTCAGGATTGAGGGTTCAGGATTGAGGTTTGAGGACTGAGGATTGAGGATTGAGGATTGAGGATTGAGGATTGAGGATTGAGGATTGAGGATTGAAGACTGAGGATCGGGTATTGATGATTGAAGATTGAGGATTGAGGATTGAGGATTGAGGATTGAGGATTGAGGATTGAAGGTTGAATATTGATGAACGAAGATTGAGGATTGAGGATTGAAGGTCGTGGATTGAGGACGAGGACTGAGGGTTGAGTATTGATACTTGAGGCCTGAGGATTGAGGATTGAGGTTTGCGAATTGAGGATTGAGGATTTAAGATTGAGGATTGGGTATTGAGGATTGAAGATTGAGCATTGAGAATTGAGGATTGAGTATTGAGGATTGAGCATTGAAGATTGAGTATTGAGGATTGAAGGTTGAGGATTGTGGATTGAGGATTGAGGATTGAGGATTGAATATCGAGGATTGGGGACTGAGTGTTGGGGGTTGAATGATGAGAATTGATGTTTGTGGATAGAGGTTTGAAGATTGCAGATTGAGTATTGAGTATTGAAAACTGTGAATTGATAATATTCTATTGAGGATTGAGTGTTGACAACTGATTGTTGAGGACTGAGGGCTGAAGCTTGAGGATTCAGGATTGAGGATTCAGGATTGAGGTTTGAGGAGAGAAGACTGAGGATTGAGGATTGAGGATTGAGAATTGAGGATTGAGGATTGAGGATTGAAGACTGAGGATTGGCTGTTGAGGATTGAACATCGAGGATTGAGGATTGAGGATTGAGGATTGAGGATTGAAGATTGAGTATTGAGGATTGAAGCCTGACGATTGAGGATTGAGGATAGAGTATTGAGGGTTGAGGATTGAGGATTGAAGATTGAGGATTGAGGATTGAGGGTTGTGGATTGAGGATGAATACTGAGGGTTGGGTATTGATGTTTGACGTCAGAGGATTGAGGATTGAGGATTGAGAATTGAGGATTGAAGATTGAGTATTGGGTATTGAGGAGTGAAGAAAGAGGATTGAGGACTGAGGATTAAGGATTGAGGATTGAAGATGGAGTATTGAGGATTGAAGATTGACGATTGAGGATTGAGGATTGAGGATTGAGGATTGAGGATTGAGGATTGAGGATTGAAGATTGAGTATTGAGGATTGAAGATTGAGGATTGAGGATTGAGGATTGAGGATTGAGGATTGAAGATTGAGTATTGAGGATTGAAGATTAAGATTGAGGATTGAGGATTGAGGATTGAGGATTGAAGACTGAGGATTGGGTATTGAGGATTGAACATTGAGGATTGCGTGTTGAGGATTGAGGGATTGAGTATGGAGGATTGAAGATTGAATGTTAATGATTGATGATTGAGGATTGAGGATTGAGGGTTGTGGATTGAGGACGAGGTCTGAGGGTTGAGTATTGATGTTTGATGTCTGAGGATTCATGATTGAGGATTAAGGATTGAGGATCGGGGATTGGGGATCTGGGATTGGAGATTGATTATTGAGGACTGAAGATTGAGGATTGAGGATTGAGGATTGAGGATTGAGAATTGAGGGTGAGTACTGAGTGTTGAGGGTTGATGTTTGAGGAACGAGGATTGAGGATTGAGGATTGAGGACTGAGGATTGACGATTGAGTATTGAAGCTTGAGGATTGATTACTGAGGATTGAGGATTGAGGATTGAGGATTGAGGATTGAGGATTGAGGATTGAGGATTGAAGATTCAGTATTGACGATTGAAGATTGAGAATTGAGGATTGAGGACTGAACATTGAGGACTGAGCGTTCAGGGTTGAGTGATGAGAATTGATGTTTCTGGATAGAGATTTGAAGATTGCAGATTGAGTATTGAGTATTGAAAACTGTGGATTGAGGATACTCAATTGGGGATTGAGGATTGACAACTGATTGTTGAGGACTGAGGGCTGAGGATTGAGAATGCAGGATTGAGGATTCAGAATTGAGATTTGAGGACTGAGGATTGAGGCTTGAATGTTGAGTATTGAGGATTGAAGATTAAGGATTGAGGATTGATGATTGAGGATTGATAACGAGGGCTGAGGTTTGAGGATTGAGGTTTGATGACTGTGGACTGAGGATTGAGGGTTGAGAATTGAGGATTGAGGATTAAGGGTTGAAGATTGAGGATTGGGTATTGAGGATTGAAGAATGAGGATTGAGGATTGAGGATTGAGGATTGAGGATTGAGGATTGAAGATTGAGGATTGGGTATTGAGGATTGAAGAATGAGGATTGAGGATTGAGGATTGAGGATTGAGGATTGAATATTGAGTATTGAGGATTGAAGGTCGACTATTGAGGATTGCGAATTGAGGATTGAGGGTTGGGGATTGAGGATTGAAGATTGATTATTGAGGATTGAAGGTTGAGGATTGTGGATTGAGGATTGAGGATTGAGGCTTGAATATTGTGGATTGGGGACTGAGTGTTGAGGGTTAAGTGATGAGAATTGATGTTTGTGGATAGAGATTTGAAGAATGCAGGTTGAGTATTGAGTATTGAAAACTGTGAAATCATGGTATTCTATTGAGGATTGAGGATGGACCACTGACTGTTGAGGACTGAGGGCTGAAGATTGAGGATTCAGGATTGAGGATTCAGGATTGAGGTTTGAGGACTGAGGATTGAGGATTGAGGATTGAGGATTGAGGATTGAGGATTGAGGATTGAGGATTGAAGACTGAGGATCGGGTATTGATGATTGAACACTGAGGATTGAGGATTGAGGATTGAGGATTGAGGATTGAAGGTTGAATATTGATGAGTGAAGAATGAGGATTGAGGATTGAAGGTCGTCGATTGAGGACGACGACTGAGGGTTGAGTATTGATACTTGAGGCCTGAGGATTGAGGATTGATGTTTGCGAATTGTGGATTGAGGATTTAAGATTGAGGATTGGGTATTGAGGATTGAAGATTGAGCATTGAGGATTGAGGGTTGAAGATTGAGTATTGAGGATTGAAGATTTACGATTGAGGATTGAGGATTGAGGATTGAGGATAGAGGATTGAGGATTGAGGATTGAAGATTGAGTATTGAGGATTGAAGATTGAGGATTGAGGATTGAGGATTCAGGATTGGGGATTGAAGATTGAGTACTGAAGATTGAAGATTGAGGATTGAGGATTGAGGATTGAGGATTGACGATTGAGGATTGAGGATCGAAGATTGAGTATTGAGGATTGAGGATTGAAGATTGAGTACTGAGGATCGAAAATTAAGATTGAGGATTGAGGATTGAGGACTGAGGATTGAGGATTGAGGATTGAAGGTTCAGTATTGAGGATTGAAGATTGAGAATTGAGGATTGAGGATTGAACATTGAGGACTGAGTGTTGAGGGTTGAGTGATGAGAATTGATGTTTGTGGATAGAGATTTGAAGATCGCAGATTGAGTATGGAGTATTGAAAACTGTGAATTGAGTATATTCTGTTGAGGATTGAGGATTGACAACTGATTGTTGAGGACTGAGGGCTGAAGATTGAGGGTTCCGGATTGAGGATTCAGAATTGAAATTTGGGGACTGAGCATTGAGGATTGAAGATTGAGTATTGAGGATTGAAGATTGAGAATTGAGGATTGAGGATTGAGGATTGAGGATGAGGGCTGAGGGTTGAGGATTGAGGTTTGAGGACCGAGGACTGAGGATTGAGGATTGAGAATTGAGGATTGAGGATTGAGGGTTGAAGACTGAGGATTGGGTATTGAGGATTGAAGAATGAGGATTGAGGATTGAGGATTGAGGATTGAGGATTGAGGATTGAAGATTGAGTATTGAGGATTGAAGATTGACGATCGAGGATTGAGAATTGAGGATTGAGTATTGAGGACTGAGGATTGAAGATTGAGTATTGAGGATTGAAGGTTGAGGATTGTGGATTGAGGATTGAGGATTGAGGATTGAAAATTGAGGATTGGGGACTGAATGTTGAGGGTTGAATGATGAGAATTGATGTTTGTGGATAGAGATTTGAAGATTGCAGGTTGAGTATTGAGTATTGAAAACTGTGAAATCATGGTATTCTATTGAGGATTGAGGATGGACCACTGACTGTTGAGGACTGAGGGCTGAAGATTGAGGATTCAGGATTGAGGATTCAGGATTGAGGTTTGTGGACTGAGGATTGAGGATTGAGGATTGAGGATTGAGGATTGACGATTGAGGATTGAAGACTGAGGATCGGGTATTGATGATTGAACATTGAGGATTGAGGAATGAGGATTGAGGATTGAGGATTGAGGATTGAGGATTGAAGGTTGAATATTGATGAATGAAGATTGAGGATTGAGGATTGAAGGTCGTGGATTAAGGACGAGGACTGAGGGTTGAGTATTGATACTTGAGGCCTGAGGATTGAGGATTGAGGATTGCGAATTGAGGATTGAGGATTTAAGATTGAGGATTGTGTATTGATGATTGAAGATTGAGCATTGAGGATTGAGGACAGAGGATTGAGGATTGAAGATATACGATTGAGGATTGAAGATTGACGATTGAGGATTGAGGATTGAGGATTGAGAATAGAGGATTGAGGATTGAGGATTGAAGATTGAGTATTGAGGATTGAAGATTGAGGATTGAGGATTGAGGATTCAGGATTGAGCATTGAAGATTGAGTACTGAAGATTGAAGATTGAGGAATGAGGATTGAGGATTGAGCATTGAGGATTGAGGATTGAGGATTGAAGATTGAGTATTGGGGATTGAAGGATGAGGATTGAGGATTGAGGATTGAGGATTGAGGATTGAAGATTGAGTACTGAGGATTGAAGATTAAGATTGAGGATTGAGGATTGAGGACTGAGGATTGAGGATTGAGGATTGAAGGTTCAGTATTGAGGATTGAAGATTGAGAATTGAGTATTGAGGATTGAACATTGAGGACTGAGTGTTGAGGGTTGAGTGATGAGAACTGATGTTTGTGGATAGAGATTTGAAGATTGCAGATTGAGTATTGAGTATTGAAAACTGTGAATTGAGAATATTCTATTGAGGATTGAGGATTGACAACTGATTGTTGAGGACTGAGGGCTGAAGGTTGAGGGTTCCGGATTGAGGATTCAGAATTGAAATTTGAGGACTGAGCATTGAGGATTGAAGATTGAGTATTGAGGATTGAAGATTGAGAATTGAGGATTGAGGATTGAGGATTGAGGATGAGGTCTGAGGGTTGAGGATTGAGGTTTGAGGACCGAGGACTGAGGATTGAGGATTGAGAATTGAGGATTGAGGATTGAGGGTTGAAGGCTGAGGATTGGGTATTGAGGATTGAAGAATGAGGATTGAGGTTTGAGGATTGAGGATTGAGGATTGAAGATTGAGTATTGAGGATTGAAGATTGACGATCGAGTATTGAGAATTGAGGATTGAGTATTGAGGATTGAGGATTGAAGATTGAGTATTGAGGATTGAAGGTTGAGGATTGTGGATTGAGGATTGAGGATTGAGGCTTGAATATTATGGATTGGGGACTGAGTGTTGAGGGTTAAGTGATGAGAATTGATGTTTGTGGATAGAGATTTGAAGATTGCAGGTTGTGTATTGAGTATTGAAAACTGTGAAATCATGGTATTCTATTGAGGATTGAGGGTGGACCACTGACTGTTGAGGACTGAGGGCTCAAGATTGAGGATTCAGGATTGAGGGTTCAGGATTGAGGTTTGAGGACTGAGGATTGAGGATTGAGGATTGAGGATTGAGGATTGAGGATTGAGGATTGAAGACTGAGGATCGGGTATTGATGATTGAAGATTGAGGATTGAGGATTGAGGATTGAGGATTGAGGATTGAGGATTGAAGGTTGAATATTGATGAACGAAGATTGAGGATTGAGGATTGAAGGTCGTGGATTGAGGACGAGGACTGAGGGTTGAGTATTGATACTTGAGGCCTGAGGATTGAGGATTGAGGTTTGCGAATTGAGGATTGAGGATTTAAGATTGAGGATTGGGTATTGAGGATTGAAGATTGAGCATTGAGAATTGAGGATTGAGTATTGAGGATTGAGCATTGAAGATTGAGTATTGAGGATTGAAGGTTGAGGATTGTGGATTGAGGATTGAGGATTGAGGATTGAATATCGAGGATTGGGGACAGAGTGTTGGGGGTTGAATGATGAGAATTGATGTTTGTGGATAGAGGTTTGAAGATTGCAGATTGAGTATTGAGTATTGAAAACTGTGAATTGATAATATTCTATTGAGGATTGAGTGTTGACAACTGATTGTTGAGGACTGAGGGCTGAAGCTTGAGGATTCAGGATTGAGGATTCAGGATTGAGGTTTGAGGAGAGAAGACTGAGGATTGAGGATTGAGGATTGAGAATTGAGGATTGAGGATTGAGGATTGAAGACTGAGGATTGGCTGTTGAGGATTGAACATCGAGGATTGAGGATTGAGGATTGAGGATTGAGGATTGAAGATTGAGTATTGAGGATTGAAGCCTGACGATTGAGGATTGAGGATAGAGTATTGAGGGTTGAGGATTGAGGATTGAAGATTGAGGATTGAGGATTGAGGGTTGTGGATTGAGGATGAATACTGAGGGTTGGGTATTGATGTTTGACGTCAGAGGATTGAGGATTGAGGATTGAGAATTGAGGATTGAGGATTGAGGATTGAAGATTGAGTATTGGGTATTGAGGAGTGAAGAAAGAGGATTGAGGACTGAGGATTAAGGATTGAGGATTGAAGATGGAGTATTGAGGATTGAAGATTGACGATTGAGGATTGAGGATTGAGGATTGAGGATTGAGGATTGAGGATTGAGGATTGAAGATTGAGTATTGAGGATTGAAGATTGAGGATTGAGGATTGAGGATTGAGGATTGAGGATTGAAGATTGAGTATTGAGGATTGAAGATTAAGATTGAGGATTGAGGATTGAGGATTGAGGATTGAAGACTGAGGATTGGGTATTGAGGATTGAACATTGTGGATTGCGTGTTGAGGATTGAGGGATTGAGTATTGAGGATTGAAGATTGAATGTTAATGATTGATGATTGAGGATTGAGGATTGAGGGTTGTGGATTGAGGACGAGGTCTGAGGGTTGAGTATTGATGTTTGATGTCTGAGGATTGAAGATTGAGGATTAAGGATTGAGGATCGGGGATTGAGGATCTGGGATTGGAGATTGATTATTGATGACTGAAGATTGAGGATTGAGGATTGAGGATTGAGGATTGAGAATTGAGGGTGAGTACTGAGTGTTGAGGATTGATGTTTGAGGAACGAGGATTGAGGATTGAGGATTGAGGACTGAGGATTGACGATTGAGTATTGAAGGTTGAGGATTGATTACTGAGGATTGAGGATTGAGGATTGAGGATTGAGGATTGAGGATTGAGGATTGAGGATTGAAGATTCAGTATTGACGATTGAAGATTGAGAATTGAGGATTGAGGACTGAACATTGAGGACTGAGCGTTCAGGGTTGAGTGATGAGAATTGATGTTTCTGGATAGAGATTTGAAGATTGCAGATTGAGTATTGAGTATTGAAAACTGTGGATTGAGGATACTCTATTGGGGATTGAGGATTGACAACTGATTGTTGAGGACTGAGGGCTGAGGATTGAGAATGCAGGATTGAGGATTCAGAATTGAGATTTGAGGACTGAGGATTGAGGCTTGAATATTGAGTATTGAGGATTGAAGATTAAGGATTGAGGATTGATGATTGAGGATTGATAACGAGGGCTGAGGTTTGAGGATTGAGGTTTGATGACTGTGGACTGAGGATTGAGGGTTGAGAATTGAGGATTGAGGATTAAGGGTTGAAGATTGAGGATTGGGTATTGAGGATTGAAGAATGAGGATTGAGGATTGAGGATTGAGGATTGAGGATTGAGGATTGAAGATTGAGGATTGGGTATTGAGGATTGAAGAATGAGGATTGAGGATTGAGGATTGAGGATTGAGGATTGAATATTGAGTATTGAGGATTGAAGGTCGACTATTGAGGATTGCGAATTGAGGATTGAGGGTTGGGGATTGAGGATTGAAGATTGATTATTGAGGATTGAAGGTTGAGGATTGTGGATTGAGGATTGAGGATTGAGGCTTGAATATTGTGGATTGGGGACTGAGTGTTGAGGGTTAAGTGATGAGAATTGATGTTTGTGGATAGAGATTTGAAGAATGCAGGTTGAGTATTGAGTATTGAAAACTGTGAAATCATGGTATTCTATTGAGGATTGAGGATGGACCACTGACTGTTGAGGACTGAGGGCTGAAGATTGAGGAATCAGGATTGAGGATTCAGGATTGAGGTTTGAGGACTGAGGATTGAGGATTGAGGATTGAGGATTGAGGATTGAGGATTGAGGATTGAGGATTGAAGACTGAGGATCGGGTATTGATGATTGAACACTGAGGATTGAGGATTGAGGATTGAGGATTGAGGATTGAGGATTGAAGGTTGAATATTGATGAGTGAAGAATGAGGATTGAGGATTGAAGGTCGTCGATTGAGGACGACGACTGAGGGTTGAGTATTGATACTTGAGGCCTGAGGATTGAGGATTGATGTTTGCGAATTGTGGATTGAGGATTTAAGATTGAGGATTGGGTATTGAGGATTGAAGATTGAGCATTGAGGATTGAGGATTGAAGATTGAGTATTGAGGATTGAAGATTTACGATTGAGGATTGAGGATTGAGGATTGAGGATAGAGGATTGAGGATTGAGGATTGAAGATTGAGTATTGAGGATTGAAGATTGAGGATTGAGGATTGAGGATTCAGGATTGGGGATTGAAGATTGAGTACTGAAGATTGAAGATTGAGGATTGAGGATTGAGGATTGAGGATTGAGGATTGAGGATTGAGGATCGAAGATTGAGTATTGAGGATTGAGGATTGAAGATTGAGTACTGAGGATCGAAAATTAAGATTGAGGATTGAGGATTGAGGACTGAGGATTGAGGATTGAGGATTGAAGGTTCAGTATTGAGGATTGAAGATTGAGAATTGAGGATTGAGGATTGAACATTGAGGACTGAGTGTTGAGGGTTGAGTGATGAGAATTGATGTTTGTGGATAGAGATTTGAAGATCGCAGATTGAGTATGGAGTATTGAAAACTGTGAATTGAGTATATTCTGTTGAGGATTGAGGATTGACAACTGATTGTTGAGGACTGAGGGCTGAAGATTGAGGGTTCCGGATTGAGGATTCAGAATTGAAATTTGAGGACTGAGCATTGAGGATTGAAGATTGAGTATTGAGGATTGAAGATTGAGAATTGAGGATTGAGGATTGAGGATTGAGGATGAGGGCTGAGGGTTGAGGATTGAGGTTTGAGGACCGAGGAATGAGGATTGAGGATTGAGAATTGAGGATTGAGGATTGAGGGTTGAAGACTGAGGATTGGGTATTGAGGATTGAAGAATGAGGATTGAGGATTGAGGATTGAGGATTGAGGATTGAGGATTGAAGATTGAGTATTGAGGATTGAAGATTGACGATCGAGGATTGAGAATTGAGGATTGAGTATTGAGGACTGAGGATTGAAGATTGAGTATTGAGGATTGAAGGTTGAGGATTGTGGATTGAGGATTGAGGATTGAGGATTGAAAATTGAGGATTGGGGACTGAATGTTGAGGGTTGAATGATGAGAATTGATGTTTGTGGATAGAGATTTGAAGATTGCAGGTTGAGTATTGAGTATTGAAAACTGTGAAATCATGGTATTCTATTGAGGATTGAGGATGGACCACTGACTGTTGAGGACTGAGGGCTGAAGATTGAGGATTCAGGATTGAGGATTCAGGATTGAGGTTTGTGGACTGAGGATTGAGGATTGAGGATTGAGGATTGAGGATTGACGATTGAGGATTGAAGACTGAGGATCGGGTATTGATGATTGAAGATTGAGGAATGAGGATTGAGGATTGAGGATTGAGGATTGAGGATTGAGGATTGAAGGTTGAATATTGATGAATGAAGATTGAGGATTGAGGATTGAAGGTCGTGGATTGAGGACGAGGACTGAGGGTTGAGTATTGATACTTGAGGCCTGAGGATTGAGGATTGAGGATTGCGAATTGAGGATTGAGGATTTAAGATTGAGGATTGTGTATTGATGATTGAAGATTGAGCATTGAGGATTGAGGACAGAGGATTGAGGATTGAAGATATACGATTGAGGATTGAAGATTGACGATTGAGGATTGAGGATTGAGGATTGAGGATAGAGGATTGAGGATTGAGGATTGAAGATTGAGTATTGAGGATTGAAGATTGAGGATTGAGGATTGAGGATTCAGGATTGAGGATTGAAGATTGAGTACTGAAGATTGAAGATTGAGGAATGAGGATTGAGGATTGAGCATTGAGGATTGAGGATTGAGGATTGAAGATTGAGTATTGGGGATTGAAGGATGAGGATTGAGGATTGAGGATTGAGGATTGAGGATTGAAGATTGAGTACTGAGGATTGAAGATTAAGATTGAGGATTGAGGATTGAGGACTGAGGATTGAGGATTGAGGATTGAGGATTGAAGGTTCAGTATTGAGGATTGAAGATTGAGAATTGAGTATTGAGGATTGAACATTGAGGACTGAGTGTTGAGGGTTGAGTGATGAGAACTGATGTTTGTGGATAGAGATTTGAAGATTGCAGATTGAGTATTGAGTATTGAAAACTGTGAATTGAGTATATTCTATTGAGGATTGAGGATTGACAACTGATTGTTGTGGACTGAGGGCTGAAGGTTGAGGGTTCCGGATTGAGGATTCAGAATTGAAATTTGAGGACTGAGCATTGAGGATTGAAGATTGAGTATTGAGGATTGAAGATTGAGAATTGAGGATTGAGGATTGAGGATTGAGGATGAGGTCTGAGGGTTGAGGATTGAGGTTTGAGGACCGAGGACTGAGGATTGAGGATTGAGAATTGAGGATTGAGGATTGAGGGTTGAAGACTGAG